>NW_012102155.1:1605243-1620238 GCF_000951045.1 Mandrillus leucophaeus
CTGAGGCAGGAGAATGGCGTAAACCCGGAAGATGGAGCTTGCAGTGAGCTGAGATTCGGCCACTGCACTCCAGCCCAGGCGACAGAGCAAGACTCCGTCTCAAAAAAAAAAAAAAAAAATACAACTACCCTATGAAGTAGATAAATGAGCAAACTTTCAAGGTAATGGGAATCTGAGAATATTATCCAATTGTTTAGGTTTCAATTCAGTGAGGGTACAGTTAGTAATATAAGATGGGTCTCTGACAGTCCATTCAGGCTCTAACAAAATTATCAACTGTGGCCACCTGCAATGAAGTGACTAAAGAAAACAAGACTTTGGGGACCAAGTAATACTGGTAGAAAACCATGAAGGTCATGCCACAGATATACAAGGGCAGTGGGGTGGGGATGACTGTTTTAACGGTGTTGGAGTTAAGAAAGTGACATATTCAGGCCGGGCATGGTGGTTTATGCCTGTAATCCCAGCACTTTGGGAGGCAGGTGGATCACCTGAAGTAGGGAGTTCAAGATAAGCCTGACCAACATGGAGAAATCCCGTCTCTACTAAAAATACAAAATTAGCTGGGCATCGTGGTATATGCCTGTAATCCCAGCTATTCAGGAGGCTGGGGAATGAAAATCGCTTGAACCTGGGAGGCGGAAGCTGCAGTGAGCCGAGATCACACCATTGCACTCCAGCCTGGGAAACAAGAGCGAAACTCTGTCTCAAAAAAAACACAAAGTGACATATCCTCAGCATAAATTTTTGACTCATGGCACTGACAAAGAAAGAGGCAGTTACTAAGTACAACATTAAAGAATTGTTCTCCATCCTGTAAAGCAAAATTTAGAAAACTTTTCTGTAAAGGGCCAGAGAGCAATTTTTCCAAGGCCAAAGGTCTCCGTTACAACTATTCAACTGTGTAGTTGTGAGGTGAAAACAGCCATAACCTGGCCAGGCGCGTCACGCCTGTAATCCCAGCACTTTGGGAGGCCAAGGCGCACGGATCATGAAGTCAGGAGATAAGACCATCCTGCCTAACACAGTGAAACCCGTCTCTACTAAAAACACACACCAAAAAATAAATTAAAAAATAAAAATTAGCTGAGTGTGGTGGCGGGGGCCTGCAGTCCCAGATACTCGGGAGGCTGAGGCAGGACAATGGCATCAACCTGGGAGGCAGAGCTTGCAGTGAGCCGAGATTGCTCCACTGCACTCCAGCCTGGGCGACAGAGCCAGGCTCTGTCTAAAAAAAAAAAAAAAAAAAAAGCAAGCAGCCATAATCTATACATAAATTAATCAATGTGGCTGTATTCCAATAAAACTTTATACATGAAAATTTGAATTTCATATAACTTTTAACTTGTCACAAAATAATCTTTATCTTCTTTATTCAATTATTTTAAATTGTGGAAAATATTTTTAACTTGTGGGTAACAAAAAAACAGGTTGGCCACATTTGGCCTGCAGACTGCAGTTTCCCAACCCCTGCTCTAAAGCTTTAAAACCAAAACTCAAATGCACAGTCTGATTTTGTTGACTGTTTAATTATAACTTTAAGTGGTACCAGGCAAGTTTAAAGAACAGGAACCTAGTGGTTATCAAACTGGTTTGTCTGCAGGAACCTTGGAAAGTCCCTAAAACCGTAACATAAAGACATTCCACTATAATCCTACGTGATCTGCACCAGAGGTATGAGAACTACAAGCGGAGGCAAATCTGACCCACTGTGTTTTAGTAAATAAAGTTTTAACGGAACAGAAAAGCTCATTTATGTACTATCTATGGCTGCTTTAGCACTACAACGACAGCACTGCATTGTTTGGCCCCCTATAGAAAAAGTCTGCTACCTCCTACTCTGGGTTAAACAAGTATGTATGGAATACAGAGACCTGACAAGGGGGACATAAGCCACCAAGACAGAAAAATAACAGCCTCTCAAAGTTCGCAGAGCCTCTAGAATGAAAGCAGTAAGGCAAGGTACCCTTTACACAAAGCTCTATAATTACATCACAAGTACTGTGATTTCCCTCTTGGCTTTCCTCAAAGATCAACAGCCACTTATTAAGGTAACCATGCACTTGAAAAGTGAAACACCCAGACCTTTCTGGGACTATAAAAGCTAACTCTTAAATCTCTAAAAGACCTAGATAGCACCAATGTGGCATATTTGTCAGAAAGAGGAATGACAGTGGTCAAATAATAAAGTTTTGGTCAAAAGTCCATTTATCACAGTAGATTAACCCTTCCAATTTATTGGTTATCTTCTCCAGGTGTTGAACATATAGTTGCAAAGGGCAGTCTTAGTTTTCCAACTGACAAAATTCCCATATTGATGCCATGACAGGTGGAGCTGCAGGGTAGTTTTTATCAGGTAGTTTTTACCAGGAAGTCTGACTGAGATCCTAGGAGCTCTCCCTCCAAACAAAAGTAATTTGCATTCCTGAAAGAATTGTCAAAGAACTGAAAGATGCAAGGATTGCAATTCCTAGCAGATACTTACTTAATACAATTGTCTGGCTAATACAGAAAACAAATATTTTTAAAGGATGACTGTGTTTTAATCTTAATGACTACAAGGAAGAGCTGGTATTCAAATGTGATCTGCTTAGCCCAGTACCCGGTATGCTGCTACCATTCTGGCAAAGGTTTTTCTATCTCTACAAACACAATTTCAGAAGCAATTTGCTTTCATTTGGCTTGTACAGCAGTACATCTTCACTATACTGCCTCAGGTTAAGTCAGTTTTCTGGCTTTCATATGATCTGTTTTGCTTGTTTTGAGATGGGAGTTTTGTTCTTGTTGCCCAGGCTGGAGTGCAACGGCGCGATCTTGGCTCACTGCAACCTCCAACTCCCGGGTTCAAGCGATTCTCCTGCCTCAGGCTCCCGAGTAGCTGGTACTACAGGCATCCACCACCATGCCCAGGTAATTTTTTGTATTTGCAGTAGGGATGGGGTTTCACCATGTTGGCCAGGCTGGTCTCGAATCCAGGAGGCGGACGTTGTGGACAGCCAAGATCATGCCACTGAACTCCAGCCTGGGCAGCTAAGCGAGACACCATCTCAAAAAAAAAAAAAAAAAATTGTATTCACTACTACTTTTACCAATATCATCAGAAAAAGTCTAAATAACAGGAAGCTATCAAGCTCACAGTGTCTAATAATTTTCCAAAACTCAAACTTTCACGTGAAATCTGATTTTATCACTGGCAACAAATACCGTCCATTGTTTTCCTTAAAGTAGAAGCTCACTTTGAGAAAATATCTCTCAAATGCTCATGTCAGAATCACCATAGTGAGTCACTGTTTCAAGCGAAAATTAAAGAAGGCTGGTTTTGCTCATAACTCAAATAATGCCCACGAGTTTTCCCTCTGAAACCATCATACTTTTGCATTCATAAGTATTTTATGAACATTTCCCATTTCATCACAAAGACCATTAAAAAGATTCAGATTCAGATAATGATTTTTTTAGATTAATACTTTTTACTGCTTCATCAAGAACATTCTTAAGACTTTTTTTTTTTTTTTTTTTTTTAAGAGATGTAGTCTTACTCTATCACCCAGGACGGAGTGCAATGGCGTGATTTTGGCTCACTGTAGCCTCAACCTCCTGGGCTTAAGTGATCACCCCAGCTCGGCCTCCTAAGTAGCTGGGACTACAGGCACGCGCCACCATGCCCAGCTAATACTTTTGGTTTTTTTACAGAGACGAGGTTTCCCTATGTTGCCCAGGCTGGTCTCAAACTCCTGTGCTCAAGTGATTCTCCTGCCTCAGGCTCTCAAAGTGCTGGGATTACAGGGATGAGCCACCATGCCCCACCAAGTAAAACTTTATTTACTGTAAGTATGTGGTGATGGTGGCGCAGAACATAGTTTGAAGAAACTGCACTGATTTTTTCCTAACCAGCAAGTTTTCCAAAACATCATTGTTGAGGCAAAGTGCAAATGTCAACACAGTGAAAGTAAGTACTTATGATTATTAAATTAGTTTTAACTCTGAAAGGTCTTGGCTTCGACAGCGCAAAACGTATTTCTCATTTTTGCTGTCAGCTACAGGTTGGCTACAGGTATCTTCTTCATTCTGGAATCTGGCAAAAGAAATAGCCTTTATCTGGCCCGTTTTTCTTGGGGCAGAGGAAAATAAGCAAAAATCATTCATGCAATGGCTCCTAATGAGGCTTCAGCTTAGATATGACAAATAATCATTTCTATTCATCTTCCAGTGGCCAAATCAAGTTCCATGGCCACTTCTGATGTCCACAGGAACAAGCAAGTACTCCTCCCACAAGTAGGAGGTCCTGTAGGGAGAAGTCAGCAAAGAAGAGAAGCAACTGTTTTTGAATAATGTGATCTACTATAAGCAACAATTAACTCTTGAGGTCCTCTCCCCTCCACACCGAAAAGTACCACATTTCACAAGGGACAGAGCTACCTGGTAGCAAGATGATAACACTCAGAATCTTTCCACCATTAAGAAAGTTATCTCTGCTCTGTGAAACAGACACTCAGCTTTTGTCAACAACCTTATTCTGGCTACCTTGGAAACAAGTTTATTATTTATCATTTTTTTGTTCTGAATGAAGAATCAATTTTAGGAACTAAATAACCAACTCTCACCAATTTAGAATAGAACACAAACTTTTTATAAATTGTACATTTTTTAGATGACAGCTAGTTAAGGATGCTGGAAGTTTAAGTACAAAAGGAGGTATACATGCTGATAGGTGATAGTTAAGTATTTACTGCTGTGGACATCCATCAAAAGTTTGAAAACACTTTTTAATTTGTGGATATTTCCACATTCTAAAATCTACTTACTCTCTAAACTAGAAATTAGAATGTAAAATTCCCAGCTTCCCTTATGGCTAAAGACATGGCATACTCTTTGATCTCAAAAATAAACTTCCAGCAGGCACGGTGGCTCACGCCTGTAACCCCAGCACTTTGGGAGGCCAAGGCAGGTGGACAACGAAGTCAGGAGTTCGAGACCAGCCTGACCAATATGGTGAAACCCTGTCTCTACTAAAAAATACAAAAAATTAGCCAGGCATGGTGCCACACACCTGTATTCAAAGCTACTCGGGAGGCTGAGGCAGGAGAATCGCTTGAACCCTGAAGGCAGAGATGATAGTGAGCCGAGATCGCGCCATTGCACTCCAGCCTGGGCAACAGAGCAAGACTCGAGAAAAAAATAAAAATAATAAAAATTGGCTGGGTGCGGTGGCTCACACCTGTAATCCCTACACTTTGGGAGGCCGAGGCAGGCGGATCACCTGAGGTCAGGAGTTTGAGACCAGCCTAGCAAACACGGAGAAACCCCATCTCTACTAAAAATACAAAATTAGCCAGGTGTGGTGGCAGGCACCTGTAATCCCAGCTACTCAGGAGGCTGAGGCAGGAGAATCACTCGAACTCAAGAGGCAGAGGCTGTGGTGAGCCAAGCTCGCGCCATTGCACTCCAGCCTGGGCAACAAAAGCAAAACTCCCTCAAAAAAAAAAAAAAAAAAAAAAAAAAAAAATTCCAGGAGACCTTGATTTGGAAGGAAGCAATGAACAGAGCTTCCATTCCTTGCTCAGTTCCAACACGGCAGACACATCTGGCTTTTGATGATGGCAACGGCCAATGCTAGCCATTTCCCACTGATTGCAAGGCAGAGTACCTGTCAATGGAACACCACCAGAGACAACGACAGTAGCATCTTCAGTCAAACTGAGTATTTAGTGCTCAGTGTCCCTGGCTTTCTCAAATCTAGTTCTGCAGCATGGTTTCTGGCAATGTTTCCAGAGGCTTGGACTTAAATCTGTATCTCTAGCACTCCCCAATGACTCTGTGAACCACCTAATATTCTTTAATAATATTTAATATTCCCTACTCTGATTACAGTAGCCAGGGTAAATTCTGTTGTTTATAATGAAGAACATATTTTATAAAACTTATTCTCATTTTACATATAAGAAAACTGGGGTTTAAAATGGCTAATTTACTAATAGGCTACCTATATTTTAAAGCTTTTTAACTAATTTTATATTATACTAATTCTACAATTAATCACTTAAATAGTACAAGCAAGCAACTGAAACAAAACTGAAACAAAACTCATCACCACTGCTCCGAAACAGGAGTTGACAAATGATAGCCCATGGGCCAAATCCAACCTGCTTTTGTATGGCCCACAAGCTAAGAATAATGTTTACATTTTTAAATGGTTGGGGGTGGGGCAGAGGGGGCACAACGGGACTGTGAAAATCATACAAACTTCAATGTATCATAAATAAAATGATATTGGAACACAGCCGTGCCTATTCATTTACATACTATCCATGGCTGCTTCATAACAGTACATGCCTAAAGTATCTACCATCTAACCCTTAATCCTTTACATAAACAGTGTGCTGACCTCTGCTCTAAAATTATTCTAAGGAAATGTCAATTTAAACAAATCTGAAAGTGGATATTAATATATTTATCATCCCAGATTATCTACTTTGAGAACATGCCATATGTAGCGTACTATAAAATTTACTCAATAATTAAACCCCAAAGTCCCGTTTTTTTCTCTTATCTGATTCCAAACAAGAGTATCAAACTAGAATTTAGTGTCAAAAAGGGTTGTTTTCAGAACAATCAAGATGTTGTCAACCAAGAGCCAAATGCACCCTCCTAATCATTTGTCTTTCCCAGAAACTGAAAAGCCCAGCAGTAAGAAAGATTTTTTTAAATTAACTAACTGGCCTTAAAGAGACACATGGAATGGTATTCAAGAATACAACAGAGGAACAAACAGTGTGGTGTCAACGAGGCTGATATTTTAACAGAGTACAGAGTCCTCAAATCCTTAAAACTCAGCAAAATAAGCCAGACGACAGGAATGCGCAGCTGCTATGAAATGCTCCTAGCAGGATAGATGCCTTCATGCATGCCGAAATCCAGAGATCAAAAGCTATCAGGTCACTAAAATTGAAAACTGACCAGTGTCCAATCCTTTCCTCCTCTTTCAGCAACTACAGACTGAGTTACCTAGGAAAACAAAACAAAGTATAATGTCTCTTTGAAGTCCTCAGATTCAGATACTGTTTTTCCATGTCACATAGTTTAATGTGGTAAAATTTGTCTTCCCGTTTCTTGGTTGTATTCCCAGCTCTACCTGACTATCCTCAACTCCCAAAATGACCTTCTGTGTGGAAAAATGTCCTGTATAGGCCTCTGTTTAGGTGCCACACAGCTGAGAAGGCGCTAACAGAAAGTAATTATCTAAGGACGCTGACATAATTCCAGTTAAGGTAAGCTGGGAAGGTAATAGAGTGAGGTATTAATTAACAAGGAGAAACAGTCACAAAGCTTTTTATTTTACCTTCATTTAAAAATTAAGACACAAACTGGAACATGTGAGAATCTGAGATTGGACCTCAGTGTATTGGAAGGTGAGTTGTTCACAACTTAAAACATTCTTTCTTGCAAATAAGGTTACAATTATATGTAATATACTTGTTTCTCAGGTAGCACAGAAAAGCTAGTAATAATAAAACAAACAAAAACCCACAGAATCACAGAAGAAGACACTTTAAACATGCTGTTCAACTCCTTTATTTTACAGATGGCACCGCTGTGGTGAAGAGAAGGCTGAGTCACTTGTGAAGGGTCACCGTGGTATATAAAAGCAAAGCTGGGAAGAAAGCCAAATCTATGATTCTCAGAGCCACACATTTTTCACAATGAACCACCTCTCCTCATAAAGTATTTTTCAAGTATTTATGTTTCAGCATAGCTTAACATTACCAGGGTGTATCAAAAGCAGTATTTAAAACAGTTGCAGTTGATTTTCTTAGTTGGTGATGGTTTACACCAGGGGTCCCCAACCCCCGGCTGAAGCTGCGAGTACCAGTCCATGGCAGTGGGGCCAGCATTACCACCTGAGTTCCATCTCCTATCAGATCAGTTGCAGCATTAGATTCTCACAGGAGCGTGAACCCTATTGTGAACTGCACATTTGAGGGACCTAGACTGTATGCTCCTTATGAGACTCTAATGCCTAATGAAACCACCCCCCTACCCTCTGTCCGTGGAAAAACTGTCTTTCATAAAACTGGTCCCTGGTGCCAAAAAGCGTGAGGACCACTGGTTTACACAACAAAATGACAAACAGGCTGAGTGTGAAACCAGCTGCACTCCAGAACACCTGAGGTATATTCTCTGTCTCAGCCACTGTGAAATCTCAGAGTAATTTTTCATTACCCAAGGATAGAAAGAATTTTCCCGGTTGGACACGGTGGCTCACACCTGTAATCCCAGCCCAAGGCGGGCAGATCACCTGAGGTCAGAAGTTCGAGACCAGCCTGGCCACCATGGTGAAACCCTGTCTCTACTAAAAATACAAAAATCAGCTGGGCGTGGTGGCAGGCACCTGTAATCCCAGTTACTCAGGAGGATGAGGCAGGAGAATTACTTGAACCTGGGAGGTGGAGGTTGCAGTGAGCTGAGAGAGCGCCATCGCACGCCAGCCTGGGGGACAAGAGCAAGATTTCGTCTCAAAAAAAAAAAAAAAATCCCATTAGAAACTGTACTCTTTTGTCCTAAATACAGCTACTAAATACAATTTGTTCCAAGTTGATTCAAATGGGTAACAGTATGAGTGAATGAGAAATAAATTATGATCAGAGCAAATTAAAAGTTTAGATTACTCAGCCTGGCTATGTTGAAAACTTCTTCCAAAGATGCTCCCAGCTGTCACCCTTCTTTTTCAGACCACAGAACATTTTTAAGTTGCTACATTCACTTTAGATTATGCTTTTTACTGTGCACTCCCAGAGCTATCTTCTCGTTAGTTTCCCCAGGGCCAAGTAAGTACTTGACTAATTTAAGGCCTACCTTTTTTTTTTTTTCGGACAGAGTCTCTTGCTCTTGTTGCCAAGGCTGGAGTACAATGGCGCGATCTTGGCTCACTGCAACCACTGCCTCCTGGGTTTAAGCTGGGATTACAGGTGCCCGCCACCACGACCGGCTAACTTTTGCATTTTTAAGAGATGGGGTTTCGCCATTTTGGCCAGGCTTGTCTCGAACTGCTGACCTCATGCTCTGCCCGCCTCGGCCTCCCAAAATGCTGGGGTTACAGGCGTGAGCCATTGTGCTCGGCTGCCCCACCCTTTTGCTTAGCTTTTTGCAGATAGCTGTCATATTTATTCCTCACTACTCAAGTAATGTTGGCCCTGGGTTCTACATATCTCCATATATTATTTATTTTCTATATAGATTTCTCTAACCATCATTCTCAGAGAGATCTCAGAATTTGATAGCCCATTCACTTTGTTCTTGATTATCCCTAATTACTTTATTATTGCTTCTATCTCCCTTTGCTCTTTTTCCATTTTCCACACAGCTTTCCTAAAAGCCTGCTTAGATTTTTTTGCAATTCTAGCTCACATTCCTATTAAGCTGGCACTACCCAACAGAACCACACTGTTTGTGGATCACTTGAGGTTAGGAGTTGGAGATCAGCCTGACGAACATGGTGAGACCCCATTTCTACTAAAAATACAAAAACTAGCTGGGCGTGGTGGCGTGCACCTGTAATCCCAGCTACTGGGAAGGCTGAGGCACAAGAATCACCCGGGAGGTGGAGGCTGCAGTGAGCCCAAATCGCACCACTGCACTCTAACCTGGGCAACAGAGTGAAATAGTGTCTCAAAATAAATAAATAAAATAAAACAAAGTGCTCAAGTAAAAAGATAACACATAATTCTACACCCAGTGAATATAACCTTGAAAATGAAGGGGGAAACAAAGACTCTACCAGACAAACTAAAGTTGATGGAATTCCTCACCAAGAGACCTGACTAGAAGAAGTGTTAAAGGAAGTTATTCAGCAGAAAGAAAACAGCAGATACATGAGGAAAACCTCGATCTTCCCAAAGGCATGTGGAGTGCCAGAACTAGTAAATATTCATGCACATATAAGACTTTTCATTTCAAAAATTCCTCTAAAGGGTAATTAACTGTTTAAAGTAAAAATAATATCCAGTGTTTATAGCATACAAAATGTACAGCAAAAATAGTACATAAAAGGGAGAAATAGATGCATACTATAAAAAATCTAACACAATATGTGAAATGCTACAATTTTACTTGAACACAGAATGGAAGAAGTATGCCATTAAGGGCTGGGCACAGTGGCTCACGCCTGTAATCCCAGCACTTTGGGAGGCCAGCGTGGGTGGATCACCTGAGGTCAGGAGTTTGAGACCAGCCTGGCCAACATGGTGAAACCCCCTACTAAAAAAATTGGCTGGGCGTGGTGGCACGTGCCTGTAATCCCAGCTACTCTGGAGGCTGAGTCAGGAGAATCACTTGAACCCGGGAGGCGGAGGCTACAGTGAGCCAAGATGGCGCCACTGCACTCCAGCCCGGGCAACAAGAGCAAAACTCTGTCTCAAAAAGGTAAACAAAAAGGTATATGGCTAATAAGACACAAGTAGAAATAATATGGAGTGCTAATCAAGGCGGCAAGAAATAAAAAGAACAGATAAGACAAATAGAAAACAAATATCAATATGGTATAAATTCAACCACATTAATAATTATGTTAAATGCAAATTATCTAAATCCCATTATCAGCCTGGATTTAAAAACAAACAAAAACCCAACTATATTCTGTTTAAAATAATCCCATGTTAACTATGAAAACCAATGAAAAATAAAAAATGGAGGCCAGGCGCGGTGGCTCACGCCTGTAATCCCAGCACTTTAGGAGGCCGAGACGGGCGGATCATGAGGTCAGGAGATCGAGACCATCCTAGCTAACACAGTGAAACCCCATCTCTACTAAAAATACAAAAATTAGCCGGGTGCGGTGGGGGGCGCCTGTAGTCCCAGCTACTGGGGAGGCTGAGGCAAGAGAATGGAGTGAACCCTGGAGGCGGAGCTTGCAGTGAGTGGAGATCGCACCACTGCACTCCAGCCTGAGCAACAGAGAGAGACTCCGTCTCCAAAAAAAAAAAAAAAAAAAAAAAAAGAAAAATTAAAAATGGAAAACGTGTCTCATGATAAAATTAAGCACAAGGAAGCTCTAGGTGTAACCTGATTATTAATACATTAATATCAAACAAGGTACTCTAGAGCAAGGACTAAGAGGAACATTTCTTAATGATAAAGTGGTTAATCCATCAAGATAACATAAAAATTCTAAATGCGTGTACCTAACACCTTAATTTGGAAATCTGTAATCTAAAAATTGACAGAACTGTTGTTTTTTTTTTTTTTTTTAAAGAAGGAGTTTTACTGTTGTTCCCCAGGCTGCAGTGCAATCGCACAACCTCAGCTCACTGCAACTTCTATCTCCCAGGTTCAAGCAATTCTCCAGCCTCAGCTTCCTGAGTAGCTGGGATTACAGGTGCCCGCCACCATGTCCAGCTAATTTTTGTTTTTTTAGTAGAAACAGGGTTTCATCATGTTGGCAGGCTGGTCTCAAACTCCTAACCTCATGATATGCCCGCCTCAGCCTCCCGTAGTGCTGGGATTACAGGGATGAGCCACCATGCCTGGCCGACAGAACTTTTTAAAAAAGAAATAGGTAAACTATATTCAGAGTTGGAGATTAACACCCTTCTCTCTGTAAATAATAAAACTAAAAAGTAGTAACACAGAAGAGCTAAACAACGCTTGACAAATTGGACATGTATTTACAGAAAACAACATCCAATAAAAACAATACAAAATCTTTTAAGTGCAAATAAAACATTAACAGAAGAGATCACACGCAGAGTACAAAACAGATGCATATCTAAATGATTTAAATCACAGAATATTTTCTCTGGCTACAAAGAAAAGTCCCAAACAAAGTTACCAAATATTTGAAACCAGATACATATTCCTAAAGTAAACAAAGGCTCAAAGAAGAAATCAAAATGAAAACTAAAAATCATTCTGAATTATATGAAAAAAGAGCGTATCAAACATAGTAAAATGCAGCTAAAGCAACACTTTAAGTGCACTATTTCACAAAAAAACTGGAATTTGAAATCACTGATCTAAGTTTAAGAAGCTAGAAAAAGGGCAAATTAAACTAATAAAGCACTAATATCAATGCAATAGAAAAGACACACCAATACTGAAAAAGCACTGAAAGAAAACTGTCTTTTGAACAAGTCAATAAAATGGATACCTCTCACTAAACTGATCAAAATTTATATTGTGAATTATGAAAAATAAAACAACATAGCCACAGACTCCAAATTAATTGAAAGAATATTAAGCTAATAAATTCTTTAAGAAACAAAACTCCTTTCAAAGACATGAATTACCAAAAATGACTCAAGAAAAGATTTTTTTTAATCTATATTGTTCTGTATCTATGAAAGAAATTTAATTTGGAAAACAAAAGGTGTATGAATTACAAAAAAAGAATAGTCATTGTCTATAGATAATGTGAATATACAACAAAATCTGATCTTAAAGGATACTAAGGACTTCCAAAAGGAATATAGTTTTTATCTTTTTTCCAACAAATGGTATGAAAACAATTGAATAGTTACATGGAAAACAAATGAACTTCAACTTTTACCTAATACCATATGCAAAAATTAAATCAATTTTGACTGGGTGCAGTGGCTCATGCCTATAATCCCTGCACTCTGGGAGGAGGGCGGATCACCTGAGGTCAGGAGTTCGAGACCAGCCTGACCAACATGGAGAAACCCAGTCTCCACTAAAATTACAAAATTAGCCAGGCATGGTGGCACACGCCTGTAATCCCAGCTACTCGGGAGTCTGAGGCAGGAGAATCGCTTGAACCCGGGAGGCAGAGGTTGCAGTGAGCTGAGATCGCACTATCGCACTCCAGCCTGGGCAACAAGAGCGAAACTCCGTCTCTCAAAAAAAAAAACCATTTTTTAATCTAAAAGCTAACACTCTAAAACTTCTAAATAGAAATACAGGATAAACTTTCTTATAACAAAAAAAGCAGAAACCATTTAAAAAAAAAAAAAACCTAGAATACATGAAAATGTAAAACTTCTACTCCACAAAAAAAAAGGGGGGGGTCATGAAAAGAATGAAATATCAAAACATATACTGAAGAAGAAATCTATGTAATTCCAGCCACTTTGGGAGGCCGAGAAGGGCGGATCACCTGAGGTCAGGAGTTTGAGACCAGCCTGGCCAACATGGCAAAACCCCCATCTCTACTAAAAATACAAAAATGAGCCGGGTGTGGTGGCTGGCGCCTGTAATCCCAGCTACTGGGGAGGCTGAGGCAGGAAAATCCCTTCAACCCGGGAGGCAGAGGTTGCAGTGAGCCAAGATCACACCATTGCAGCCTAGGGACAGAGCGAGACTCCATCTCAAAAAAATATATATATATGTGTGTATATATATACACACACATATATTTATATATATATACGCACATATATATACACACACACATTTTATATATATATATATATAATTCTAACAAAACACTTGTACCTAGAATATAAAAAAGAACACCACTACAATTATATGAGGACATATGACCCAAATTTTCAAAGGAACAAAATATTTGAACAGTTCACAAAAAGATGTACGAATGTCCTCAAGAAGTAAAAACTAAAACACAAGGAAACACTAGTTTCCATATACTACTATACACTAGAATATAGCTCAAAGCTGGAAGCAACACAAATATCCATCAACTGGGAATGGACAAAAAATTGTGCTACATCCACACAACAAAATGGCAATTCAAGGAGGGAGAAGTCAAGCACAAAATACACACTGTATGTATTACTTTCTATGCTTGCTAGGTGATAAATTACCATAAACGTAGTAGCTTAAAACAACACAATTTGTTAATCTGTAGTTCTGTAAGTTGCAAGTCTGACACAGGTCTCACTGGGCTAAAATGAAGGTGTAAACTGGTGTAATCACTCCTCTCTGGGCCAGGTACAGTGTCTCACACCTGTAATCCCACTTTGGGAGGCTGAGGCAAGAGGACTGCTTGAGCCCATGAGGTCAAAGCTGGAGTGGGCTGTGACTGTGTCACTGTACTCCAGCCCGAGTGACAGAATGAGACCCTATCTCAAAAAACAAAAAGGGAAAAAAAAATTCCTCTCCAGAGGCTCCTAAAGAGATTCGTGTCTTTTGACTTTCCTAGACTCTAGAGGCACCAGCATTCCCTTGGCTCAGGGCCTCGTCCTCCATCTTCCAAGCCAACAACTGTGTGCATCTCTGACCATTCTTCAGCAGTCATTAGTCCTATCACCCTCTCACTACAGATTTTAAGGATCTGTATGATGAGATTAGACTTGCTGGCATGATTCAGCATATAGTACTATAAAATTCTGAACTTAACATAAAGAAAGGGCACATTTACTCAATTCCGAACACTCTGAGTTATAGGTTACCTCGTTTGTTTAAATGAGGATTGCCTTGACAACACTCTCTGCATCAAGGCTCTTAATCACATGTGTAAAATCCCTTTTGCCATGGAAGGTTAAATAACCACAGGTTCGGAGAATTAGAGTATGGATGTCTTAGATGAGTCTTTATTCTCCCTACCACAAAATAGAATGGAATTCCATTCATATGAAATTTCTCAAGAAGCAAAACTAATCTGTACTGTTAGAAGGCAAATTAGCGGTTTCCTGGGATGGCGGTGCCAAAGGGGACTAACTGCAATTGGGAACAAGGGAGCTTTTCCAGTTTTAAACATGACCTTTGTCTTAAATTGTGGGAGTTGCACAGGTATATACATCTGTATATTATTCAAATACACTTCAAATCAATGCATTTATCATATTTAAAGTGTAGCCCAATGAAGTTTGCATAAAGATCATAAATACTATCCTTGTAAGTATTTTATTTTCGTTGTTTCACCCCCCACCCCCTCAACTTGCTCATAGCCTCACAGTTTTCCAACTTACCTATCTCATATATCTTAAAGTCCCACCATGGAAGTTTTCAGTAAAACGATCTATATGACTACAGAAATAAAAAGCATTTACCATGAGAGAACTGGATACTTTTTACATTATTT
>NW_012102155.1:1620516-1628189 GCF_000951045.1 Mandrillus leucophaeus
CGCCCGCCTCGGCCTCCCAAAGTGCTGGGATTACACGCGTGAGCCACCACGTCCGGCCAATATAGGAATTTAAAACAAGGCTACAACTGACAGAAGAGCCATTCATCCTTATAGTATATTCCTAAATTTCATATTATACATTAGATCCTGATAATCCTGTTGCTATGGTGCTGCTCCCAGGAGACATTTCAGCAGCAGTAACCAGGAGGAGCTAAGAAGCTGACAGACCTGCATATAGATATGATTAGAAAATCATCTGTGGGGCTTTAGGGATTCTGGTTGAGCACCTCTAGATTAAAGAAAATTGGACACTACTAACAGCCCTAAGGCTATATAAACCCAAGAAATTAACCTAACCTCCCCAGCCCCTCAAGTAATATTAAAGAGATATCATTCTATAAACAATATAAATCAAGAAGAGAAAACATCCATCCTGGGGAGCACATTAAACTACTAAGGCCACTAAATGGACATATTTTCCCACCTCTAAAACTAAGCTATAGTAAATACAATACGGTCTCTAAAATTATTAGCATTAAAAGAGCCTCAATACAGAGATACCCTATTGAAAGTTTTAATTCTCCTAAAATGTAAAAAGAACAAGAAGATTTTTTATTTTTAATTCCTGCAGTGGTAAAGATGATTTTTACTTATGTGGAACTCAGTTGGATTTTCTCAACGGGTTAAAAAAAAGAGAGAGAAATCAGTTTCTACTGTAGGCTTAAAAAGCTGAGGCTGATTCTCCTGCTGCTGAGGAAAGTAAATAGCTCACTTCCAATACTGAATGAAGCAGCTACTTGAAATTGTATCAATTCTCTAATGCTAAAAAGATTACCTTAAAAATGGTAAGTAAATTACCACTTATAGCACAATTGGAGTATACATTTTATAAAATAAGGGCCCTCTATTTTAAAATAAAGCACATTCAATGCTGTTGTGAGAACTGTATGATTTATTTAAAATACTATATAAAAGTCCATATATATAATTTATACACATATAAATGACAAGGTTGGTCAAAATAACTACTTGAAACACCAAGACACAAAATTCTCATCACATTTTCAGCAGCATGAGTTTTTATATTCATTCTCTCTTCTTTCTTAAAATAAGCACCAAATTTATAGCACCCCTCTGAAGCATTAAAGATGTCACTGTGCAAAAATCAGGTAGGAAAAGAAAAAAAGTCATCCAAGTAAATAATTATAATCAGCATTAAGTGTTACAAAGTACCAGCTCTTACGAAAGTCCTCTCTAAGTCAGTAATGTCCCTGCTGCCACCTGATGCACAGGGCTTAGCAAAGACTAATGATGGCCACTGTTTCCAAGTGAAGCAATGCTGGCCCCTGTGTTTCAAGACACTAGTTTTGCATCTTCATAAGGATGTTACTTTTTTGCAGTAAAATTTAGGATGTCTATTTGTTTAAAAAACTTTTAAGCTATATTAATAGGTAAGGTCGTTAATACCACATTAATGCATTTAACCCCATAGTTTCATTTAACTTAATACAAAGTAGTGGTGAAGAGCAAGGCTAGAGAGCTAGACTTGCATGTAACCCTGAGCGCATTACTTAATCCAATAAAGAGTGGGAAAAATGGAGCAAGAGGGTACAAAATAACAGTACTTTCTCAAGAAGCTCAGACAAATAACAAGTAAATTAAAGAGTTGTTGGAAGCCTTATTTAGCTGCTTTGCAAACAATGTAAGAAGTATCCAGCCGGGCGTGCAGTGCAAGAAGTATCCAGCCAGGCGTGGTGGCTCACTCCAGTAATCCCAGAACTTTGGGAGGCCAAGGCGGGCAGATCATGATGTCACCATCGAGACCATCCTGGCTAACACGGTGAAACCCCTTCTCTACTAAAAACACAAAAAAATTAGCTGGACGTCCCAGCTGCTCAGGAGGCTGAGGCAGGAGAATGGTGGGAACCCAGGAGGTGGGGTTTACACATCGCGCCACTGCACTTCAGCCTGGACGACAGAGCGAGACTCCATTTCAAAAAAAAAAAAAAGAATCTAGACAATGTCCCGAACAATCTTCATAGAACTTCCATAGTTCCCATTCTGCTTCCATTTGCAGGATATATTACTTGCACTGGGTTTGACGGGATACTTTGCAATAAATTCTTTTTCGTCAAGCTCTCAATTATTTTTTATTATTTGAAACTCAGTCCTAAATTATAAAACATGTTTATAAAAAGCTAAAACATTCTAGCCCAGGTGTGGTGGTTCACACCTGTAATCCGCCCACTTTGGGAGACTGAGGAGGGTAGATCACCTGAGGTCAGGAGTTCGAGACCAGCCTGGCCAACATGGTGACACTACATCACTACTAAAAATACAAAAATTAGCCAAACATGGTAGTGCATACCTGAGGTCCCAGCTCCTTGGGAGGCTGAGGTGTGAGGACTGCTTGAGCCCAGAGGACAGAGGTTGTAGTGAGCTGAGATCACGCCACTGCACTCAAGCCTGGGTGACAGAGTGAAACTGTCTCCAAAAAAAAAAAAAAAAAACATAGGCCGGGCACGGTGGCTCACGCCTGTAATCCCAGCACTTTGGGAGGCTGAGATGGGCAGATCACAAGGTCAGAAGATCGAGACCATCCTGGCTAACATGGTGAAACCCCGTCTCTACTAAAAATACAAAAAATTGGCCAGGCATGGTAGCAGGCGCCTGTAGTCCCAGCTACTTGGGAGGCTGAGGCAGGAGAATGGCGTGAACCCAGGAGGTGGAGCTTGCAGTGAGCCGAGATCACGCCACCGCACTCCAGCCTGGGCTACTGAGCAAGACTCCATCTCAAAATAAATAAATAAATAAATAAATAAATAAATAAATAAATAAATAAATAAATATCTAAAATGCTCTCTAGAAATGTAAAAAAATTAATATATATTAAGTGCTAAAACAAAGCCAGTTAATCTTAGACACACAAATGTATACAAACACAGCTAGGTTTGTTGTGTTTCTGTTTTGGAAATTTAGTAAATAACAACATATTTTCCATTTGTTATAGTCTAATTTGTTTTCCTGTTTCTCTGACCGTTTTGCCTATTATCTTAGATAACCCCTGCACCAGTCCTTGACTTCTTTTCCATGTTTTTCTTTTAGCTAGTCTACATGCCCCCTAAGTTCTTTTCCCCAAAACCCTGACTGAAGAAAAGACTTCTACAAGCAGTCAGCAAACAGGTTATTTCCCACACACATCTCAAATTTTTATTTACCTTGTGAGCCAGTTAGGTTAATTCCACTTTTCAGTGAATAAAATGCAAGTAAAAGATTCTGAACTCAGCACTAAGAATGTCAAGCCCTACATAAAAGGCAGTAATTGACCACGCGCAGTGGCTCACATCTGTAATCCTAGCACATTCGGAGGCTGAGGCGGTGGATCACCTGAGGTCAGCAGTTTAAGACCAGCCTAGCCAACTCGGTGAAACCCCATCTCTGCAAAATGAAATAGAAAAATTAGCCAGGCATGATGGTGGGTTGTAATCCCAGCTACTCGGGAGGCTGATGCAGGAGGATCACTTGAACCTGGAAGGCAGAGGGTGCAGTGAGAGTGAGACTCTATCTCAAAAAAAAATAATAAAAATAAATAAAAAAGAAAATCCTAAGACCCATCACCCAGTTAAGAATCATGTACCAACAATAAGCACAGGAAAATATTCTCAACATCATTTGTCACCAAGGAAATTCAAATTATAAGCTTGGGGAGTGTGTGAGATACCACACAATCCCACTCAGCTGAAACTAAAAAAGAACTAACAAATATTAAGTGTTGGCAAAAACATAGAGCAACTAGAACTCACAAACATTGCTAGCGAAGTGTAGACTGGCACAATCACTTTGAGGAATGGTTACAGCAGTTTCTAAAGTTAAACATATATCTACATCCTATTACCAATTCCATTTCTAATACAGCAAAAAGATGTTAAGTGCTTTAGAATGTTCCCAGCAGTTTTATTCAGAACAGCCCAATGTTGAAAACTCCACATATCTGTCCAAAGAGTAAAATAGACAGTAGTAGTATTACATTTGCACGTGTGTATCAATGAAAAGAAACTACTGCTTGATACAATGATGAAGCACAGATTTACATGACTAGTCTCTAGTGAACACAGGTCAATATAGTGGTTACCTTTGGTGGGCAAGATACTGACTGGGAGAAAGGACAAGGGAGCCTGCCTGCTGGAAGGCATGAAATGTTCCATGTCTCAATTTTGTTGGTAGTTACATGGGTGGATAATGTTTTAATTTTAAAAAATCACAGGCACAACTAATTTATGGTAACAGAAATTAGAAAACTGATTGCCTAAGATGGAGATAAGGAAAAACAAAATGGGGCCTGAGGAAATTTCTGAGTGATGGAAATGTTCTAAATCTTGACTGGGGTGGGTTACATGGTCAGATAAAGCTGTTAAAACTCATCAAAACAGTACACTTAACATCTGTTCATTTTATTGAAAGTAAATCATACCTCAACTAAAAGAAAGTTTACTGAGTTATACATCTGCAAGTGTGTACTTTGCCTTATGTAAATTACAGCACAATAAGAAAACAGAAGAGCCCAAAATAAAATGGTCCACTAAGAAATAACTTAAATATACAAAAAGATGCTCAATCTTATTCAAAACAAAAAAGAAATTAGAAAGACAGACACTAGCCTGGGCGCGATGGCTCAAGCCTGTAAGCCCAGCACTTTGGGAGGCCAAGGCGGGCAGATCACGAGGTCAGGAGATCAAGACCATCCTGGCTAACATGGTGAAACCCCGTCTCTACTAAAAATACAAAGATATTAGCCAGGCGTGGTGGTGGGCACCTGTAGTCCCAGCTACTCAGGAGGCTGAGGCAGGAGAATGGCATGAACCCGGGAGGCGGAGCTTGCAGTGAGCCACAATCGTGCCACTGCACTCCAGCCTGGGCAACAGAGCAAGACTCCGTCTCAAAAAAAAAAGACAGATACTAAAGTAATACCTTCACTAGCAGATTACCAAAGAGCAAAACATTTGGTAACACTATGTTGGCAAGAATGTGGGCAGAGACACATTGAGAGCAGGAATATAAACTGGTACAGCCTCTTTCGTGAAGTCAGTCTGGCAGTCGCTACCCTAATTATTTACAAATGCACATATCCTTTGACCCAGCAATTCCAAGTATTTATTTATCATACAGATATCCTTTTATGCATAGGGAATGGTATATGCACCAAGGTTATTCACTCAACATTGCCACAGCCACAGACTGAAGCAACCTGAATATCCATCAACAAAGGGACTAGTTAAACTACGGAGTACCAAATACAGTAAAATGTCTTGCAGCCATTTAAAAGAAAAAAAAGAGGCCAGGCGCAATGGCTCACACTTTTAATCTCAGCACTTTGGGAGGCCAAGGCGGGGGGATCACTTGAGGCCAGGAGTTCGAGACCAGCCCCGCCAACATGGAGAAACCCCATCTCTATTCAAAATACAAAAAAATTAGTTGGACATGGTGGCGGATGCCTGTGGGAAAAAAAAAAAAGAAAGAAAGAAAGCTCTGTGTGGATGTGAGAAGACGTAAAATATATAAAGCAAAAATAGCAAAACACATCAAAGTGACTAGTACCCTATTATCTGTGTTTAAAACAATACTGGGGAGAGGGTGTAAAGTATACACTTAATTACTTTTATATATATATAAAATAACTGGAAGGATACAAAGAAAACTGGTAACAGTGGTTGGCTCTAGGAAAGTAACTTGGTGGCTAGCAGTAGGGGAGAGAATACTTATGAATTTTGAACAACGTGAATATATTACCTAGCCAACAAATCTTTTCTGAAGCAGTAATCAGCTTCAATTCTTATGTATCACTTTCTATACACATAGGTATACACATAAATATGCAAAATGTATCAGTAAATTTATGTTATTACAATTAAACAATAAAAACTCAGTACTTCTTACCCAAGCACAAAAAGAATATACACCTTTACTCACCTCAAATACATTTCCAATATGTTCCTGAAAAGGAAATATTTTTCTTCAACCAGAGAATTATTAGCAGCAAATCAACAACAGAGAAAGCCAAGCAGACTATACACCCTTTTTAACACCAATCTTGTACATGCATACACTCAGCAACATACCGTGAAACAACTAACGTAACATTTCAAAATTCTTGTTCCAGAGCTGAGCAAAATTCATTATTGTGGCTTGGTTAGGACTCCCTGACTTGACATGAAAAACTGTTCATGTTTACAACTACCACAATGTTTGCTATCGGAGTATTCCCTCCTGCAAAGACCTTCGAATGGCCCCTAAATTGTTAAAACTTGAATAGCTTAATTTATACATCACTCTCTATTTTCAGTTACTTTTTTTTTTTCTTGAGACAGAGTTTCGCCTGTCTCCCAGGCTGGAGTGCAGCGGCACAATGGTGGCTCACTGCAATCTCCATCTCCTCCTGTCCCAGCCTCCTGAGTAGCTGGGATTACAAGCGCCTGCCATCACTGCTGGCTAATTTTTGTATTTTTAGTAGAGACGGGGTCTCACCATCTCGGCCAGGCTGGTCTCACCATCTTGGCCAGGCTGGTCTCAAACTCCCAAACCTCACGATCCACCCGCCTCAGCCTTCCGAAGTGTTGGGATTACAGGCGTGAGCCACTGCGCCTGGCCTACTTCTAAATTTTTGAAGAAACAAATTGAAAGAGATTATACAAATAAATGGAAAGATGTCTCATGTTCATGAACCGAAAGAATATTGTTAAAATGTCCATACTACCCAAAGTGATCTGCAGAGTCAATGAAATCTCTATCAAAATTTCAATGACATTTTTCACATCTTCTGGAGCTGGGCTGAATAGAGATTATGAACTACAAGATTATGGTACCCCTAAAAATTTTAAATATTCTACAGCATTGCAGGAAAAAAATATTTACTTTAAAATATTTTTACACATATTTGAGTTCGTTGAAGATTTTTTAAATTTTTTTTACAGTGCCAAATGTACTACATTTTAGTTAACCTTAATGCCTTCCTTCCTTTTAGTATCTAAAAATTTGTTATGGGTTCTAGCTAATACAATAAGAAAAGGTACAGAATGGGAAGGAAGAACTAAAACTATCTTTGTTCACAGATGACATGATTGTCTACACAGAAAATCTGAAAGAACTGACAAAAAAAAAAAACTCCAGGAACTAATAAGCAATTACAGTAAGCTTGCAAGATACAAGGTTAATACACAAAAGTCAATCGCTTTCCAATTTGAAGTGAAAAACACACTACCATTTACATTACTTAGGTACAAATCTAACAAAATATGGATAAGATCTATATGAAAAAACTATAAAAGTCTGATGAAATAAATCAAAGAACTAAATAAATGGAGAAATATTCCATTTCCTTGGATAAAAGACCCAATACTGTCAAGATGTCATTTTTTCCCAACTTGATCTACAAATTCAACACAATCTCAATCAAAATTCCAGCAAATTTTGTGGATATCAACAAACTTAAGTCTTAGGTTTATATGAAGTTTTGAAGAAGAGAAGAACAAAGTGAAAGGATTTGCCCTACTTGACCTCAAGACTTCCTAAAAAGCTACAGTTATCAAGACAATATGGTATTAGTGAAAGAACACGCTGGACGCGGTGGCTCAAGCCTGTAATCCCAGCACTTTGGGAGGCCGAGGCGGGCGGATCAC
>NW_012102155.1:1628345-1630767 GCF_000951045.1 Mandrillus leucophaeus
GAGATCGTGCCACTGCACTCCAGCCTGGGCGACAGAGCAAGACTCCGTCTCAAAAAAAAAAAAAAAAGAAAGAACAAATAGATCAGTGAAACAAAATAGCCCAGAATACATCTACACATAGAAAACGGATCTCTGACAAAGTAACAAAGACAATACAATGGAGCAAAGACAGTCTATTCAACAAATAGTGCTGGAATAACTAAATACCCACATGCAAAAAACAATCTAGACTCAGTCCTCACACTCTTCATGAAAACTAACTCAAAATGGATCACAGAGCCAAGTTCAGTGGCTCACACCTGTAATCTCACCACTTTGGGAGGCTGAGTAAGAGGATCACTTGAGGCCAGGAGTTCAAGACCAACCTGGGCAACATGGCAAAAGCCTATCTCTACAAAAAATTAGCTGGGCATGGTGGTATGCCCCTGTAGACCCAGCTACTCAGGAGGCTGAGGCGGGAGAATTGCTTGAGGCTGGGAGGTGGAGGTTGCAGGAAGCCAAGACAACCTCACTGCACTTCAGCCTGGGCAACAGAGCCTGTCCAAAAAAATGGATCATAAGCCAGGCACACCTGGTCACACCTGTAATCCCAGCACTTTGGGAGGCCAAGGCAGGTGGATCAGCTGAGCTCAGGAGTTTGAGACTAGCTTGGGCAACATGGTGAAACTCCCATCTCTAAAAATAGTAACAATAATAATGAGATAAATAAAATACAATAAAGGAAAAATATATTAAAAACTCTTAAAAACTCACCAATAAGGAAACATGCAATCCTATTTTAAAAACAGGCCAAGAATATTAAACAGAAACCTTATTCAAAGAACACATACATATGTAAATATGCATGTGAAAAGATGTTCCACATCATATACTGATATGGTTTGGCTTTGTGTTCCCATTCAAATCTCATCTTCTAATCCCCAGGTGTTGAAGGAAGGACCTCGTGGGAGGTGAATGGATCATGGGGACAGCATCCCCCATCCTGTTCTGATGATGGTGAGTTCTCACGAAATCTGATGGTTTTATATGGGGTTCTTCCTCCTCCTCCTCCTTCACACTCTCTTGTCTGCTGCCATGTTAGAAGTGCCTGCTTCCCCTTCTGCCATGATTGTAAGTTTCCTGAGGCCTCCCCAGTCATGCATAACTGTGAGTCAACTAAACCTCTTTTCTATATAAATTACCCGGTTTTAGGCTGTTGTTTATAGCAATGTGAGAATGGACTTACTACATACACCACCAGGGGAGTGCAAATTTAAACAATAATGAAATATCACTACACACCTATTAGAGTGGTCAAAACCTGGAACCCTGAAAACACCAGATGCTGGTGAGGATGTGGAGCAAGAGGACTCTCATTCATTGCTGGTGCAACTGCAAAACGGCACAGCCACTGTGGAAGACAGTTTAACGCTTTCTTACGAAAACTAAACACACTCTTACCATACAATCCAGCAAACACATTCCTTGGTATCTACTCAACAAATTTAAATCTTATGTCCACACAAAAACCGGTACATGGATGTCTATAATAGCTTTATCTATAACTGCCAAAACTTGGAAGTAATCAAGACGCTCTTCAGTACGTCAAAGTTGATAAATAAGCTTGGTACATGCAGACAATGGAATATTATTCTACACTAAAAAGAAATGAGCTATCAAACCATGAAAGGACATGGAGGAACCTTAAATGCATATTACTACATGAAAGAAGTCAATCTAAAAGGCTACATACTGCATGATCCCAATTATATGACATTCTGGAAAAGGCAAAATTATGGAGGCAGCCAGAAGGTTGCCAGGAAATAGGGGAAGGGATGAATAGGTGAAGCACAAAAAATGTTTAGGGCAATGAAAATCCTCTCTACTATAAGGCTAGATGCAAATGTCGTTATACATTTTTCAAACACATAGAATGTACAAGACCAAGAGTGAAATCTAATGTAAACTATGGACTTTGGGTGATAATGATATCAACTTAGGTTCATCAACTGTAACCAATGTACCACTCTGGTGCAGCATGTTGATAACGGGGAACACTAGGCAGAGTGTATGGGAAACCTCTGTGTCTTTCTCTCAATTTTATTGTGAATCTAAAACTGCTCTTTAAAAATTAAGTCTCTTAGGCCCAGCGCAGTGGGTCACTGCTGGGATTACACACGTAATCCCAGCACTTTGGGAGGCCAAGGCAGGTGGATCACCTAAGGCCAGGAGTTCGAGACCAGCCTGACTAACATGGAGAAACCCTATCTCTACTAAAAATAAAAAATTAGCCAGGCGTGGGGGTGTATGCCTGTAATCCCAGATACTCAGGAGGCTGAGACAGGAGAATCTCTTGAACACAGGAGGTGGAGGTTGCAGTGAGCCAAGATCACGCCATTGCACTATAGCCTGGGCAACAAGAACAAAACCCCGTCCCAAAAAA
>NW_012102155.1:1630817-1642908 GCF_000951045.1 Mandrillus leucophaeus
AAAAAAAAAAAAAAAAAAAAAGATTAGGTCTCTTAAAGTGTTATAGGACAAAAACTCCAATACAAGTTTTATAATTACTACTCCGGACTTTCAAATAATAAATGGGAAATAACCAAAAACTTTCAGCATCTTTTCAGTTAAGTTAAATTCTTCCATGTAATGAGATAAATATATAAACAATAGAAATTAGGCCATGTTATATAACAGAAACTAGGTTTCTGTCATAGGTAAATTAAAAATAACTTATGAATCCTTTTTTAATTAAAGTGTTCATTTAGGCACACAAAATTCTAAGAAATATATTACTACTTCAAGTTAAAAAGAAAACACGGAGGCCGGGCGCGGTGGCTCACGCCTGTAATCCCAGCACTTTGGGAGGCCGAGGCGGCTGTATCACCAGGTCAGGAGATCGAGACCATCCTGGCTAACACGGTGAAACCCCGTCTCCACTAAAAATACAAAAAATTAGGCGGGCCTGGTGGTGGGCAGCTGTAGTCCCAGCTACTCAGGAGGCTGAGGCAGGAGAATGGCGTGAATCCGGGACGCGGAGCTGGCAGTGAGCCGAGATCGTGCCACTGCACTCCAGCCTGGGCAACAGAGCGAGACTCCGTCTCAAAAAAAAGAAAAGAAAGAGAAAAAAAAAAAAAAGAAAACACGGAAATATATAAACCTTTTTTTTTGGAGACAGAGTTTTGCTCTTGTTGCCCAGACTGGAGTGCAGTGGTCCAAACTCAGCTCACTGCAACCTCCGCCTCCCGTGTTCAAGCAATTCTCCTGCCTCAGTCTCTGAGTAGCAGGGATTACAGGCACCCGCCACCACACCCAGCTAATTTTTTTAATTTTTAGTAGAGGTGGCGTTTCACCATATTGGCCAGGCTGGATCTTGAACTCCTGACCTGAAGTGATCCGCCCACCTGGGCCTCCCAAAGTGCTGGGATTACCGGCTTGAGCTACCACGCCCAGCCATGAACCATTTTCTAAAGACTCCAAACACACCATATTTCACAATCAATTGTTACTGCTTCAGTTGGTGTTCATGAAAGGATGTGAACATAATGAACATACTGAACTTTTCTCTCTACAAACTTGTATACATTTAATGCTACAATAAACACATACTTTGCAAAATATTTAAGTATTAAAATAAAAAGCCCATCACTTCTGAATTACATTTACTTATTAAACCTAAAAGCTGCATTATTTGATTTACAATTAAAGTATTCACTTCATTGAAATCTTTAGCCATTTTATGGTTTTCCATAATAGGAAAATACAGATTTGGAGAAGGGGAACAAATGTTGGCTCATCCTTACTTTGCCTTAGCAATCCAACTACCCTCTAGTCAATCATCTTAAACGAAGTGATGGACTTTTTTTCTTATTATTTTAGGATTATTGAATCTCTAAAGCTTGACCGCATATTTACAAAAATGAAAACTCCATTTCAGTTGTTAAGGTGGTAACAGTAATTACATTTTATTATTTTCTTAATGTTGTTCATTAATCAATAGCGATAAAGTGGGGATTTATCACTTCAATATGTTCCAACATCAGCGAAGACCAAACTCCATGGATAAATTCTTTAGACTTTAAATCTAGAATTTATACCTTTTGTAATCATTAGCCTAAAGGAGAAATAAATTATAATCACCTTACAGCCACAAAAGTGGATAAATCTTTGAATTTTACAATTATCTCTGCTTTTTAAAAAGCACTATTTCATTATGTTAAGATTCACAGTTATAAAAAACAATAAAATTTACATTTCAGTTACGATCACAAGGGTTCCAGGAGACACTAAAGAGTCAAAGCTAAGAAAAGCATGATCATGACAGATATACAGAATAAGAAACTATTCAAAATAATGCTACCATATTAGAACATTTTGTAAACTATGCACTACATGTATACAAAACCAATGTTATAACTGAAGCTCAGTAGAGAAATGACAAAGATTTCCAGTAATGGAGTGGTGCAGTTTTTCCAAAGGTAATACACAGGACAAATTGCACACATACTCATATAAATGTTTCCAAACACTAATCCCTCTCTCTTTCTTCACTGGTCAAAAAAGTCAGCAGCTCTAAAAGATATAAATGAGATGAAGACCGAAAATGATGCACAAGCACTGCCAACAAACAGATCAGGAGATGAAGAGATCCACAATGACCACTTACTTAAATCCTTCCACCTAATTCACTCCCTTTATCGCACCCAGCGGCTCCAAAATACTCCTTATATCAGCAGTTTCAGCATCACCTGGGAAACTGCTGAAAATGCACATTCTCAGGTCCCAGTCTAGGACCTGCTGAATCAGAAATTGGGGGGCAGGGCTGAGTAGTCTGTGTTTTAACAAAACCTCCAGGTGATTCTAATGCACGCAAGTCAAGAACCACTGTTTCACTGTTCCTAGTTAAGACTTCCACTTCTCACCTCTATCATGACAAGAGCCTCCTCTATCCCCCAAGGTGCTGCCAAGATTATCTGATTACACTGCAGTTCCACTCAAATTCCTTCACTAGGTCCCTCAACTTTCCAAAGCTTTGGCTTATCCACAAGCCTCTCATGACCTGAGATCCTGTCATCACTACCTCCAACTCCCACACCAACCGTCCCACACACAAACACTTACCTCTAGACCTAACTCACAAATTACTATCCCTGGCTGTCTTTCCATTGATATTTCTCTTTTTGGAATGTCCTTCTTCCCCCACCCCTTCACATCCCCATATCTAGCAATGATCTAGTCATCTTTCAAGATTTGCTCTACACTCCACCTGGCACAACACTGGGTTAATAACCCGTCCCATGTGCTCCTAAAAACAGCCTGTAGTATGCTTACCCAGCTCTTATTATTTCCTGTTGACATGGCACAGTGCCTGACACATAACAGGCACTCAATGAAACAGAATCAGGGCAGGGGAAAAGGTCTTTCTCACATCTACATTCTGAAGTCCTTGAGATCAATGGGTTTTTTTGTTGTTGTTGTTTTGAGGCAGGGTCTCACTGTGTCACTCGGGTTGGAGTACAGTGTTGTGATCTCGGCTCACTGCAGTCTCCACTTCCCCAGCTCAAGCAATCTTCCTGCCTCTGCCCACCAAGTAGCTGGGAATACAGGTATGCACCACCATGCCCAGCTAATTTTTGTATTTTTTGTTGAGACGAGGTCTCACCATGTTGCCCAAGCTGGTCTCAAACTCCCGAGCTTAAGCTATCCACCCACCTCAGCCTCCCAAAGTGCTGGGATTGCAGGCATGAGCCACCGTGCCAAGCCAATGATCATGTCTTACCTGCCCCTGGATCCCTAGTTCTAACAATGCTGCCATGTAGCAAACACCTTTTTGAAGCCCACTGAGTAAATAACTGTGGTTCAAAAGCCTTAAGAAAAAACTATTATACCATCACGTACAAGCAAATACTGACACCTTATAAAATCCAGGCCAGGCGCAGTGGCTAATGCCTATAATCCCAGCACTTTGGAAGGCCGAGGCAAGCGGATCACCTGAGGTCAGAAGTTCGAGACACACCTGACCAACATGGAGAAACCCCATCTCTACTCAAATTACAAAATTAGCCAGGTGTGGTGGCACATGCCTGTAATCCCAGCTACTCAGGAGGCTGAGGCAGGAGAACTGCTTGAACCCGGGAGACAGAGGTTGCATTGAACTGAGATCGCGCCACTGCACTCCAGCCTGAGGAACAAGAGTGAAACTCCATCTCAATAAATAAATACATATATACATACATAAAATCCATACGAAGACACAACCTCCTGAATTAGAATAAAAGTTTGCTGTTGGCCGGGCGCGGTGGCTCACACCTGTAATACTAGCACTTTGGGAGGCCGAGGCGGGTGGATCACGAGGTCAGGAGATCAAGACCATCCTGGTTAACACATTGAAACCCCATCTCTACTAAAAACACAAGAAAAATTAGCCAGGCGTGGTGGTGGGTGCCTGTAGTCCCAGCTACTCGGGAGGCTGAGGCAGGAGAACGGCATGTACGCGGGAGGCAGAGCTTGCAGTGAGCCGAGATGGCGCCACTGCACTCCAGCCTGGGCGACAGAGCGACATTCCGTCTCAAAAAAAATTTAAAAAAATTATAACCCAAAGAATGGTCGGACGCAATGGCTCACACCTGTAATCCCAGCACTTTGGGAGGCCGAGGCAGGCAGATAGGTCAGGAGATCGAGACCAACCTGGCTAACATGGTGAAACCCTGTTTCTACTAAAAATACAAAAAATTAACTGGGCGTGGTGGCACACGCCTGTAATCCCAACTACTTGGGAGGCTGAAGCAGGAGAATCACTTGAACCCGGGAGGCAGAGGCTGCAGTGAGCCAAGATCACGCCACTGCACTCCTGCCTGGGAGACAAAGCGAAATTCCTGTCTCAAAAAAAAAAATATTATAAACCAAAGAACAAAAATATCCACAAGTCCACACTGACATAAATCATGGAATGAGTGAATAAATAAGTAAACAAACAGGAGAAAAGGAACAAATCTCCTGTAAAGAAAAGAAAATCCAATTAATGCATGTAAAAAGGAATAAGGAAACTAGAAAAATCACACCATTAGAAAACCACAGTCATCGGCCAGATGCAGTGGTTCATGCCTCTAATCCCAGCATTTTGGGAGGCCAAGGCAGGAGGATCGCATGAGCCCAGGAGCTGAAGGTTAGTGAGCCATGATAGCGCCCCTGCACTCCTGCCTGAGTGACAAGGCAAGACCCTCACCTCAAGAAAGAGAGGAGAAAGAGAAGAGAGAAAAGAGAAGAGAAGAGAAGAGAAGAGAAGAGAAGAGAAGAGAAGAGAAGAGAAGAGAAGAAGAGAACAGCCATAGTAAGTATTGCTACAGACGAGATCCACTGATGAATGCCAAAATTATTGGATAAAACTTTCAAGGAAAAAAATGGCTATCTTCACAGCCTCAAAGTATCTCTCCAAAGTATTTCTTAATTACCATGGTGGTTTTAACATATGTCTTCGACGGGGCGCAGTGGCTCACACGTGTAATCCCAGCACTTTGGGAGGCCGAGACAGGCGGATCACCTGAGGTCAGGAGTTTGAGACCAGCCTGACCAACATGGAGAAACCTCATATCTACTAAAACACACAAAATTAGCCGGGCGGGGTGGTGCATGCCTGTAATCCCAGCTACTCCACAGTCTGAGACAGGAGAATCGCTTGAACCTGGGAGGCGGAGGTTGCAGTGAGCCAAGATCGCGCCACTGCACTCCAGCCAGGGAAACAGAGCGAGACTCCGTTTCAAAAAAAAAAAAAAAAAAGAAAAAAGAAATGTTGTCAAAATATATGAAAACGGGACTAACCTGAAATTCAAAAATTACATCCACTAGCAACTTCATGAACTACTTATACCAATTGATTTTTCACGTGACTATTCTCAAATAAGCATCCAACTTAATTAACTTATCCCTTGGTTAAGGTTATTATGATGACAGGCCGCGTGCAGTGCCTCACGCCTGTAATCCCAGCACTTTGGGAGGCCGAGGCGGACGGATCACGAGGTCAGGAAATCGAGACCATCCTGGCTAACACAGTGAAACCCCGTCTCTACTAAAAATACAAAAAAATTAGCCGGGCATGGTGGTGGGCGCCTGTAGTCCCAGCTACTGGGGAGGCTGAGGCAAGAGAATGGCGTGAACCCAGGAGGCGGAGCTTGCAGTGAGCTGAGATCACGGCACTGCACTCCAGCCTGGGTGGCAGAGTGAGACTCTGTCTCAAAAAAAAAAAAGGTTATTATGAGAAAGGATGCTTCATTCTCAATAGCAACTTCCCCATTGCACACCCTCCTGCTTTAGCTTTTGTCCATTAGTTATTCAGAAGCAAATTAATTCCCCATCCCAACAAACTCCCAATCTTCCTACTCCTGTTCCCCAGAAAAAAAAGAAGCAGTAGCAAGTCAGAAAGGAGACCCGGATGCTTAGCTGTTTTCAATACCATTCTCTTGTGAATCTCCAATTGCTTTTTTTGCTGAATTCAGAAACATGAACTAGTTTGCAATACTCCAAGAATTACTGGTGTCGTTCACACCTATTACACTACCACCAGCTCAACTTTCTCCCCTGTCCAGAGCTAAGGCCCTTCCCTCACAAACCCTCATCTCATCCTTCACATACTACATATCCAAGGCTGAAACATAATCCTGCCGTTCTGTTTAAAATCCTTCACTAGTTCCCTTTACTTTTAGAGGAATGTCCTTAGGCACAGCAAAGAAGCCACTTTATGATATGAGCCCTGCTTACCAATTTCTAGCTCCTTCTCATCACTTACCAACTTAAAAACTGTATGCTAGACATAAACCAAACTGTTTGCCAGAAAAGACAAAGCTGTTTGGCATCTTTACTCCCTGATACTTGCCTTCTTCTCTTGTCTTATTTTTTATGGTAAATTATTTTAATGTACACTGGTTCTCAATTAGCACTTAATATAAGCAGCTCCTGAAACTTATTTTAATATTTAAAAGATTATAAATGTAAGTAACATTTTCTCATAGTACTTAACAAACATTTTTAGTACACAATTTCTAAGACAAAGCAAAATAAGAGCTTAGCTGCTGAAGAATTGGCTTTGACATTCAGGAATCACACCATGAAAATAAAGATTTTAAAGGAAAAAAATCATTCTCGAAAATGCGTTTGGTGATATTATTTTAATGATCTCTTCCATGAAACAGAATGTAACAAATTCACCTGAACTCGCAAGTTTAATGAATAAAATACAAGTTTCCTCTTCAGATATCTAAAAAATATTTTAAGACTAATGTATTCAAAATTGACAAGGTGCCTGGAAAACGCAAATGTTTTAAGAAAAACCAGTGCAGGCAGAGATCAGTATTGTACATACTCCCTGTAATTTGGGTGAACACACTTAATTTTTTAAATATATATGCAATAATAGGGTTAAAGAGCATTAGGTCCAGAAAAAACCTCTCAGAGATTCAACACAATGTGTTAAAGATGAAGCAACTGAAATCCAGAAACACATCTCTTAAGTCATAAAAGGTTTATTCTACATGGCAACCCATTTACTTATTTTGGTGACCTGATGCAGTATTAAAATAGTAAGTTGTTCAGAATATGTAACTTGCTAATTTTCTTGTTTTTTGTTTTTGAGATAGAGTCTTGCTCTGTCGCCCAGGCTGGAGTGCAGTGGTGCGATTGGCTCACTGCGACACCTCCGCCTCCTCGGCTAAGGCAATTCTCCTGTCTGAGCCTCCTGAGTAGTTGGGATTACAGGCTTGAGCCACCACGCCTGGCTAATGTTTGTATTTTTAATAGAGATGGGATTTCACCATGTTGGCCAGGCTGGTCCCGAACTCCTGACCTCAGGGGATCCACCCACCTCGGCCTCCCAAAGTGCTGGGAATACATGTGCGAGCCACCGGTTAATTTTCTTAACTGATAATATTATTTAAATGTTTGATTATGGCTGGGCACGGTGGCTCACAACTGTAATCCCAGCACTTTGGGAGGCCGAGGCGGGTGAATCACCTGAAGTCAGGAGTTCAAGACCAGCCTGGCCAACGTGGTGAAACCCCGTCTCTACTAAATATACAAAAATTAACCAGGCACAGTGGCACACACCTGTAGTCCCAGTTACTTGGGAGGTTGAGGCAGGGGTTAGAGTGAGTTGACATCACACCACTGCACTCCAGCCTGGGCGACAAAGTGAGACTCCATCTCAAAAAAAAAAAAAAAAAAAAAAAAAAAGTTTGATTAGGATGGAGGTGGTTATTATATTCCTCAGAGATTAAAACATAACCTGAATTTGTATAATGAATCTGTTGATAATTTCCCTAACAAAGGCCTTCAAATGTCAGTTCCCATTAGCTCGTCAAATTAACAGAATGTTAAAAAGCAAATCAAAATGAATAGCATCAAATTTTTTACTGTGTATATCATTTTGAGAAGGCAAATTCCGCCAGGCGAGGTGGCTCACACCTGTAATCCCAGCACTTGGGAGGCAGGCGGATCACCCGAGGACAGAAGTTGAAGACCAGCCGGGCCAAAATGGTGAAACACTGTCTGTACTGAAAACACAAGCGTTAGCCAGGCATAGTGGTGCTCACCTGTAGTCCCAGGTACTTGAGAGGCAGAAGTAGGAGAATCACTTGAACCCCGGGAGGTGGAGGTTACAGCAAGCCAAGATCACGCCACTGCACTCAAATCTGGGCAAGAAAGCAAGACTTTGTCTCCAAAAAAAAAAAAAATGAGGGCCGGACACGTTGGCTCATGCCTATAATCCCAGCACTTTGGGAGGCCAAGGCGGGTAGATCACCTGAGGTCAGGAGTTCGAGACCAGCCTGGTCAACATGCAGAAACCGCATCTCTACTAAAAACACAAAAAAATCAGCCAGGCATGGTGGTGCATGCCTATAATCCCAGCTATTTGGGAGGCTGAGGCAGGAAAGTCGCTTGAACCCGGGAGGCGGAGGTTGCAGTGAGTGGAGATTGCGCCATTGCACTCCAGCCTGGGCAACAAGAGAAAAACTCCGTCTCAAAAATAAAAAATAAAAAAATTAGATGGCTATGGTGGGGCACATCTGTAGTCCCAGCTACTGAGGAGGTTGAGGTGGGAGGATTCCTTGAGCCCAGGAGGTCAAGGCTGCAGTGAGCAGTGATCACACCACTATACTCCAGCATGGGCAACAAAGGGAAGTCATCTCAGTTTTTAAACAATGGAAAAAAGCAGGGCTGTTGACAGAGATTACTGGTAGCATCCAAATGGGTCTGGTTCTGGTTGCTCCTAAATCCCAGCTGACTCAATGATCTTCCCAATCATTCAGTCCACTTTTGGATTCCATATGCCAATGCCAATGAATCCCCTTCTTAACTTAAGCCAAAAATTTGCATGAGGTTTCTATCATACAACTAAAGGAGTTCTGACCCATGCACTTGGGGAGGCCAAGGCAGGAGGATCATGAGGTCAGGAGCTCGAGACCAGCCTGACCAACATGGTGAAACCCCATCTCTACTAAAAACACAAAAATTAACCGGGTATTGTGACACGCGCCCATAATCCCAGCTACTTAAGAGGCTGAGGAGGGAGAATCACTTGAACCCAGGAGGCAGAGGTTGCAGTGAGCTGAGGTCGTGCCATTGCATTCCAGCCTAGGCAACAGAGTGAGACTCAAAAAAATAAAAATAAATAAAAATAAAACATTAACTTCTCATTTATGAGTATCAGTACAAAGCACATTTTCAGACTGGTCCATCAATTATCCATTTACTTGTTTTTGCTATTATTTGACTCGACTGTCATCTTTAAGTACAGCACTCACATACGTCCCTGAGCTTCCAAATTTAAACATTTAGTACCACCTCTTCTGACCCGCCCCTATATGTTGACCTTTTAATAAATTATTTCCAGTATTCTAATTATAAGGATGAACCAATTTAAGACTACCAGCTAATCATGAAAACACATCTAAGACAACAATCCTCTCAAGTATTTATTACGAACCTGCTAGGTCCTGTTCTAGGTAGCTGCAGACAGAATGACACATAAAGTAGAGCCCATCCCTGTTCTCATGCAGTTTAAATTCTGAAGGGAAGTTAAAAAAAAAAACAAAAAAAAAACGATGATCAAAGTTACTTCAGAAAGACAAAACTGCAACGTGGGGAATAAGGGTCTTATGGCTGAAAACTGCCGCGGGTAGGCAGTAATTTCAGTGTAACCTCTCTGAGATGTTGGCATTGGAACTGAGAGTGAATGACATAAAAGAATCAGCTATATAACAATCTCAGGGCAGAAGAGTATGAGGCAAAGAACAAAGCAATTAAGACGCTGAGACAGGAATAAGCTTGTTCAGTGGGTGTGGAGCTGGAAGAGCTGGGCACGGTGAACAAGGTGAAACAAGATAAGGTTTGTGAGGTGGCCAGGGGCCAGATCACACAGCAGAGGTTGGGGAGGAGGGACCCTCATAGGCTAAGATGTTTGAACTTTATACTGAGTGTGATCAAAAACCCTTAGAGGAAGGGGAAAGAGAAAAAAATGACACTTACTGGGCATCTAACGTAGTACTAGATTTTTAAAATAAGTATAAATGTTTCTTCTGCGCATTCTATAAAACAGTATATGCATTCCCGGTAAATTTCACTTTATAGGGTCACATGCTAAAAGTAACAGGCATTTTATGAGAAAAAAGAAAAGGAAGACTACCCCTATGCCACTTTGAAACCAAAATATTAACAAAAGCAATGTGAATAAAAATGTTTAATATTAAGTTCCTAATAACGATACAACTTTCAGGTGAAAAGTTACTAAGCGGGTAATCCCGGCACTTTGGGAGACCAAGGCAGGCGGATCACCTGAGGTCAGGAGTTCGAGACCAGCTTGACCAACATGGAGAACCCCTAATTATACAGCAATCCAGCCATCGATTGGAAAAATAAAGGAGATGGGTCAATATTTTAAGACAAGTTGTTGAAAAGGTTTCAGGATCAAATTGGGTACAGTATAAATATTCTTCACCCATGGAACTGCTGTGGTTTCTTTTATAACATGATTACCAGCCAGGTGCAGTGGCTCACACCTATAACCCCAGCACTTTGGGAGGCCGAGGCTGGTGGATCACCTGAGATCAGGAGATCGAGACCACCCTGGCTAACACAGTGAAACCCCGTCTCTACTAAAAATACAAAACTTGGCTGAGCATGATGGCAGGTGCCTGTAATCCCAGCTACTCGGGAGGCGGAGGCAGGAGAACTGCTTGAACCTGGGAGGTGGAGGTTGCAGTGAGCCGAGATCATGCCATTACACTCCAGCCTGGGCAATAAGAGCAAAATTCCATCTCTCACACACACACACACACACAAAAATACTTGGAGTTGCGAAGAGATGGGGGAGAATCGCACAATAAGCCCTTCCAAAAACTTCAAAGACTAAAAACATGGCCAAATTAGGCCAACAGGAAGAATTCGTAAGTGGCCACCATGGCTTCATTCAGCTCTTAATGCACTTTGAGCTCGACTATTGTTACCTGATGCAAAACATGAATATGTTGGGGAAAATCACGTATGAACCAGAGCAATGTCCTTGTTGTACTGACATAATTCTCCTATTTACCAATTACATATGAGCCTATTCCGGATACAGACACACGTTGGAGCACAACCAAGTATTCTTTTAACTTATGGTATCTATTTTATTCTAACTAAATTCTTAAGAGATAAGTCATGGCATTTTGCAAATATGGGAACTGAAGCTCAAGAGAGGCAAGTAAAATGTATCCAAAGTTTCTCCCAGGAGTGAAGCTAATGGTTGCAGAAGTTATTCCTAAACCCGACCTCAAACTTGCAAACTACTCTTGGGGGGGCTTCCAACCAAGACGTTTAAATTATTCTACCATGTGCACTCACCATATTTATCAAAGACCATTAGTATGCTGTTATGGTTCCTGTCATTACCAGTTCTCACTGTAACAAGTCACTTCTATGTTGATTTGTCAGAACAAAGGAGCCAACCAACCAATACATCTACTAGCAAAATACACGAGTCATCTGGAAGAAAACGCAAGAAACGCAAATGAGGCTAGATAAATAAGGCAGCCAGATTCACCAGCATAGCTGACACAAAAAAGAGAACAAACCAAGTAGAGTAGCAACGAATTAGAAAACACACCCACTACAGGCTGGGCGGGGTGGCTCATGTCTGTAATCCCAGCACTTTGGGAGCCCAAGGCAGGCGATCACGAGGGTCAGGAATTCGAGACCATCCTGACCAACATGGTGAAACCCCATCTCTACTAAAATACAAAAAATTACCCGGGCATGGTGGCACGTGCCTGTAATCCCAGCTACTAGAGCAGGGGAATTGCCTGAACTCCGGAGGCGTAGGTTGCAGTGAGCTGAGATGGCACCACTGTACTCCAGCCTGCTCTGTCTCAAAACAAAACAAATAACAACAAAAAAAGCTACCCACTACAAGAAACAGAGCCCAGAGATACAGAAGATTAAAATACCTACTTTAGGGCCGGGCGCGGTGGCTCAAGCCTGTAATCCCAGCACTTTGGGAGGCCGAGGCGAGCGGATCACGAGGTCAGGAGATCGAGACCATCCTGGCTAACAC
>NW_012102155.1:1642969-1651530 GCF_000951045.1 Mandrillus leucophaeus
AAAAAACTAGCCTGGCAAGGTGGCGGGCGCCTGTAGTCCCAGCTACTCAGAAGGCTGAGGCAGGAGAATGGCGTAAACCCGGGAGGCAGAGCTTGCAGTGAGCTGAGATCAGGCCACTGCACTCCAGCCTGGGCGGCAGAGCGAGACGCTGTCTCAAAAAAAAAAATACCTACTTTAATCTACAGACAAGTAGATAAAGGGTAAAAAAGGGAAAAGCACATAATACGTTCATTCCCCGCCCCCCCATTTAATAGTACCTTGTCTGTTTTAACAACATTCAGAGGAAAACGAAAACGTTACTCATTTAAATGTTACTATCCTTGGAGTTTTTTTCATCTGCTAACGAATTTCTAAAACTTATATTTTTAAATATTTTTTAGAATATTGCTAAAATATTGTTGCAATCATTTTAAGTTCAAAGTTTTAAAAAAGAAAATCCTATATTCTCTGACAGTAAATTCTGGTTTCTAGAAAGTGGCTCAAAGACAAAGGCGTCACCCTTTACTCTGGGAAGTTCCAAATGATAACAGAATCAAATCTACCAAGATCCCTCATCGCAATCATATGTCTCTAAATATCCAAGATCTCAGATTATCCTGGATTTTTTTTTTTTTTTTTTTTTTTTTGAGACGGAGTCTGGCTTCGTTGACCAGGCTGGAGTGCGGTGGCGTGATCTCGGCTCACTGCAACCTCCGCCTCCCGGGTTCAGGCGATTCTCCTGCCTCAGCCTCCCGAGTAGCTGGGACTATACGCGCCTGCCACCTCGCCCAGCTAGTTTTTCGTATTTCTTAGTAGAGAAGGGGTTTCACCGTGTTAGCCAGGATGGTCTCGATCTCCTGACCTCGTGATCTGCCCGTTTCAGCCTCCCAAAGTGCTGGGATTACAGGCTTGAGCCACCGTGCCCAGCATTTTTTTGTATTTTTAGTGGAGACGGGGTTTCAACATGTTGGCCAGCCTCATCTTGAACTCCTGACCTCAGGTGATCCAACCAAGTGCTAGGATTAGAGGCATGACCCATGGCACCGGGCCCCAGACCTGCTATCCTGGATATTTTCATCAGTTAGCTAGAAGTAGAGAATGTTGCCCCAGCTCACTCTGACAACTCAGTGTTGCCATCACCTATTCCTATTTCTTCCAACACTGAACCTCCTATATTTTCCAACTCTGTCTTATCACAACTCATTGTCATAAATGAAAACTTGAACTGGCGTAGGTGTAATCTCAGCACTCTGGGAGGCCAACGCGGGTGGATCGCTTGAGGCCAGGTGTTCCAGACCAGCCTGGCCAACATGGTGAAACTCCATCCCTGCTAGTAATACAAAAATTAGCCAAGCGTAGTGGCACACTCCTGTAATCCCAGCAACTCAGGAGGCTGAGGCACGAGAATCGCCTGAACTTGGGAGGTGGAGGTTACAGTGAGCCAAGAGCACGCCACTGCACTCCAGCCTGAGTGACAGAGCTAAACTTTGCCTTAAAAAAAAAAAAAAAAAACCTAACACCCCTGCCAGCCTACATTCAACAGTAGAAAACAGGGAAATGGCTGGGCGCGGTGGCTCAAGCCTGTAATCCCAGCACTTTGGGAGGCCGAGACGGGCGGATCACGAGGTCAGGAGATCGAGACCATCCTGGCGAACACGGTGAAACCCCATCTCTACTAAAAAGTACAAAAAAACGAACCGGGCGAGGTGGCGGGCGCCTGTAATCCCAGCTACTCGGCAGCCTGAGGCAGGAGAATGGCGTAAACCCAGGAGATGGAGCTTGCAATGAGCTGAGATCCGGCCACTGCACTCCAGTCTGGGCGACAGAGCAAGACTCCGTCTCAAAAAAAGAAAACATAGGAAAATACAAGATGTCCCCACACTAGATCGTGATAGATTCCATGCTAGCAGATCAGGAGAGGAGGAGGTCGGAAAGAACCAATCTGAGCCGCAGAATCACTTGTGCAACTGGTTTAAAGAGACAAAGGGCACAGAGTGTACACATCCTTTGACCTCTGAGGGAAAACCACAGTCAAAGAGAAGGGCAACAGTAGATGTATGGACTGGGTATTCAAGACCATGAATCAGAAAAAAAGTCAGGCAAGAATCATATTTCAGTATCAGGTAAAAGTAAGGGTTCAAGTTAGGGAAAAAAAACAAACAAAGGAAACACATGATGAAGGGTCTAAAGAGACTGCAGAGTACATAAATATCAGGAAGAAGTGGGCAAGTCCAAACAACACCCCAATTCAGGTTTAACTGCTATGGTCAGGCCAAGCAAGGTCTTTGAATCTTTTACCCACATTTTGAGTATATTCCTTGTTTCTCCTAGCAAGTACTATACTGTTATCAAGCCAACAGGATTCTGCAGATGACAAAAACCAAACAGCAGGGTAGACCCTCAAAATTCTTACAGCACAGCCAGTCCCGCTGGCTCATGCCTGTTATCCCACCAGTTTGGGAAGCCACAGCAGGTGGATCACTTGAGCCCAGGAGTTCAAGACCAGTCTGGGCAACATAGTGAGACCCCATCGCTACCAAAACACACAAAAATGAGCCGGGAATGGTGGCATGTACCTGTAGTCCCAGACAGGAGGCTGAGGTGAGAGGATCACCTGAGCCCAGGGAGGTCAGGACTTCAGTGAGCGATGACTGTGCCACTGCCCTCCAGCCTGGGTGACAGAGTAAGATCCTGCCTCAAAAAAAGAAAAAAATTCAGCTGGGAGTGGTGGCTCACGCCTGTAATTCCAGCACTTTGGGAGGCCGAGCCGGGTGGATCACGAGGTTACGAGTGCAAGACAACCCGGGCTAGCACAGTGAAACCCCGTCTCTACTAAATATACAAAAAAATCAGCCAGGCGTGGTGGCAGGTGCCTGTAGTCCCAGCTACTTGGGAGGCTGAGGCAGGAGGATGGCGTGAACCCAGGAGGCAGAGCTTGCAGTGAGCTGAGATCGTATCACTGCACTCCAGCCTGGGCAACAGAGCAAGACTCCGTCTCAAAAAAAAAAAAAAAAGAAGAAAAAAACTCTGACAGCAAGAACACAGTAAGTCCAAAGCACCATTAATTTGTGAAACTGGATGTATCTCCTTTCCAGTTTTGTATATGTGAATCACCCACAAAAGCAACAAGAGTCTATTGTACTAGCAAACCTATACCTCAGTCAGAGCCTCATGGGATTCAACTCAACAAGGGAAAGGCTAAAGAGTGCCAGGCACTGTACCAGATGCTGAGGGTCAAGATGGGTGACAGACACCTGTCTTCAAGAAAGGATCTGCCTAGTGAAATGAGGCAACAAATAACTCTCAATCAAGGAGAGCCTGTGCTAGAAACAGATGACTAGTGGTCACCACAGGCGAGGATGTTAATTTTAAGACTGTCACAGAAAGAGGCTTAATGCTTAATCTTCAATCAAATAGTGTAACTTCATGCAGGCAACATGTTACAGCATGTAAATTTTTTTAAAACAATGTAATTATCCAAACTTCTTCTCTAATGGGATGTAAGAAACTTTATATAATGGTCATTCTTCTGTTTCTAATTACCATCCTTTACAAGAAGCATTCAGGGTTCCTGAGCCACAGCTGTTCAGATTTTTCCCTCCAAAACTAAATTTACCTTTAAGAGCAATCAAAATTCCTTATCATTTGTATCTTACTTCTTATGTATGCCTTACAAAGTCGAGGCACCAGAACTTCAGAATCCTCATAAAGCTTCAGAATACGACCTAAAGACATTAGCACCAATAAATGTAACTCATCCATGCTCTATCATTCAGAACATCGATGTTTCTCATCGAGTACTGACTCTAAATCCGTAAAAGTAGAAAAATACAATTCTATACTCCTTTGAACGAGTATTTTCTAAATTCACTGAATAAAAGTAATAAAATTCATTCAGGTTTATAAAAGCATGTTTTTAAATGAAGAGTATAGAAAATATGTGTGCATAAGTTCCTGAAAACCTTTCAGTTATTTTTGCATGTATACATACCCTGTGTTGTGCCATATGGATTTTTAGTGAGAATCTATGTTAACGTTTGTATAAAATTTAACATATATATTTGAAGTGACTGATCAAAGCAGTTGTCAGTTGTCAACCAGAGCAGTGTTGCCTGGAGAAAAGTAGGGATTCCACTCCAGAAAGCAAAAATTTTTTTGAGACGGAGTTTCACTCTTTCACCCAGACTGGAGTGCAGTGGCACCATCTTGGCTCAGTGCAACCTTCGCCTCCCAGGTTCAAGTGATTCTCCTGCCTCAGCCTCCATAGCTGGGATTACAGGCGCCCGCCACCACATCCTGTGAATTTTTTTCTCAAACCCCTGACCTCAGGTGATCCACCCACCTCAGCCTTCCAAAGTGCTGGGATTACAGGCATGAGCCACTGCACCCGGCCAAAAAACTTTATTTTTAAGAAAGGTACAAATCTTTTTCTTTTTTTTTTTTTCTTGAAACATCTAATCGGCCGGGAGCAGTGGCTCACGCCTGTAATCCCAGCACTTCGGGAGGCCGAGGCAAGTGGTTCACCTGAAGTCAGGAGTTCGAGACCAGCTCTTCACCACAGTAACATACTGAGAATTCACTGCCAAAAATGAGACTAAGATTCTCCTACCTAGTCTCCTGTTACTGCTGAGAAGAGGGCCACGCCACTGCCCTCAAAGGAAGGCTAGTGTCAAGTCACAGTAGAGCAGAGTTCTGTGCAGAAAAACAGGTGCTCCCTTTCTTTAAGGTTGCTCCAGCTGAAGTTGAAAATAAGCACAACTAGAAGGCAAGCCCCTTTACTGGTAAACTAAATAGCCAATGAAAAGCTGCAAGTGACACAATTACCAATGACACCAACTGCAACCAAAAATAGCATCAAAATCGAATGTAATCTGTCTGTCACCTTGACATCAATAACACATACATCTAAGTAAGTCATGAGAGGATCTGTGCAGTATCAGAAGCCATAGTTCCACAAATTCCACTGTGCCAAATACTATAATTATTAAAATCAACTACTATGAGAACCCCGATATTCACCTAATGTCCAAACCCTTGGCAAAGCAATACCTTTGAAATAAAACAAAATGTATGTACTTCTGGATAACCAAAATCTCCTAAAGTTTGCACTAAATTATTTTCTAAGTATCAGGCTTGGACAGGATTCAAAATTCACCAGTTTCCCAGGCACAGTGGCTCACGCCTGTAATCTCAGCACTTTGGGAGGCCAAGGCCAGTGGATCACCTTAGGTAGGAGTTCAAGACCAGCTTGTCCAATATGGTGAAATCCCGTCTGCACTAAAAATACAAAATTAGCCAGGTATGGTGGCGCACATCTGTAGTCTCAGCTACTTGGGAGGCTGAGACAGAAGAATCACTTGAACCTTGGAGGCAGAGGCTGCAGTAAGCCAAGATCGCACCACCGCACTCCAGACTGGATAAGACAGAGCAAGACTGTGGCTTAAAAAAAAAAATAATCCGGCCGGGCGCGGTGGCTCACGCCTGTAATCCCAACACTTTGGGAGGCCGAGGTGGGAGGATCACAAGGTCAGGAGATCGAGACCACGGTGAAACCCCGTCTCTGCTAAAAATACAAAAAATCAGCCGGGCGCAGTGGCGGGTGCCTGTAGTCCCAGCTACTCAGGAGGCTGAGGCAGGAGAACGGCGTGAACCCGGGAGGTGGAGCTTGCAGTGAGCCGAGGTCGCACCACTGAGCTCCAGCCTGGGCCACAGAGCGAGACTGCGTCTCAAAAAAATAAAATAAAATAATCATCACTGGTTCACCACCGGTCTAATGATCCAGTCATGAAACAGAAACAACACTTGTTAATCATACAACTACTCGAATTCTGCCACCAACTCTGAAAAATGAAAGTAAGTGTTTACAGAAATAAACAGTTTCCGGCCGGGCGCGGTGGCTCAAGCCTGTAATCCCAGCACTTTGGGAGGCCGAGACGGGCGGATCACGAGGTCAGGAGATGGAGACCATTCTGGCTAACACGGTGAAACCCCGTCTCTACTAAAAAATACAAAAAACTAGCCAGGCGAGGTGGCGGGCGCCTGTAGTCCCAGCTACTCAGGAGTCTGAGGCAGGAGAATGGCGTGAACCCGGGAGGCGGAGCTTGCAGTGAGCTGAGATCGCGCCACTGCACTCCAGCCTGGGTCACAGAGCGAGACTCCGTCTCGGGAAAAAAAAAAAAAAGAAATAAACAGTTTCAGCTCTTTAAGGACTGACTGAAAAGCACAAGAGAAATTAACATCGTTTTCCCCTTTCTTTTGACCATCCTATCCAAATCCAAAGAAATAAAGATTTTTAAAGCTTAACCAGATGCCTCGATTTTTCAATTATTATTTTTTCAAAATAATACAAACATAAACAGTTCAAAAAGTCACACATGAAAATAAGTCTCTCCCACATGTGACTACATAATCTGCCCACCCCAACACCATTGTTATTAGTCTCTTTCACAGCTTTCTAGTCACTCTAAGCACATGACAAGCATATATAAACACACATACACACTGTATTGCTTGTGTCCTTTCCAGTCTTCTATCCCTTAAGTTAAAATAGCAGCCAACCAGCCAGGGGCAGTGGCTCACGCCACTAATTCCAGCACTCTGGGAGGCTGAGGAGAGTGGATCACTTGAGGTCAGAAGTTCAAGACCAGCCTGGCCAACATGGCGAAACCTCGTTTCTACTTAAGTACAAAAAAATTAGCCGAGCATGGTGGCACAAGCCTGTAATCGAGCTACTTGGGAGGCTGAGGCAGGAGCACCACTTGGACCTAAGAGGCAGAGGTCGCCGTGATCTGAGATCACACCAATGCACTCCAGTCTGGGTGACAGAACGAGACTGTCTCCAAACAAACAAACAGCAGCCAACCATATAGTATTTTCTGACCCTTTGTCTTTTCATTTAAAAGTATCTTTGAGAAGGTCCTTTAAATATTAGCAAAAAATCAAACACCAAATCTAAATAAATATATAAAAGAAGCATTGGCTGGGTGCAGCAGCTTACACCAATAATCCCAACACTTTGGGAGGCAGGAGGACTGCTTGAGCCCAGGAGTGCAAGACCAGTCTGGGCAACACAGTGAGATCCTGTCTCTACAAAAAATTAAAAATAAATAAATTGGCTGGGCATGGTGCTGCTTATCTGTAGTCCTAGCTACTCAGGAGGCTGAGGTGGGAGGACTACTTAAGCCCAGGAGTTGGAGGCTAAAGTGAGTCATGTTCACACCACTGCATTCCAGCCTGGGTGACAGAGCAAGACCCTGCCTCAAATAAATAAACAAACAAACAAATAAATAAATAAATAAAAGAACAATTCACGCAAAGGCATCTCTCACCAGGTGTCAATACTAGTGACCTCTGCTAGCAGGACTCACGAAAGTCCAAGGTCAAAGATGTATTCCCATGATACACCTGGGGTTTTCTGGCACAAGAACACAATACAGTAACAGACTGTACTCCTGACCCCAGTCTATAATTTTACGAATGTATATCAGTTACTAAAGAGGACAAAGTACAGTAATTTAAAGAAAACCCAACATTTTACTAGGAGAAAAATCTTAAGCATGTATCATGTTACATTTTTATATGAATGAATACCAAGGAACACTGCTACAGCTATAAATAGTATCCTAAAATCCTTATTTTTAATAAGTTCTACCCCATAAAAAGGTAATTGCAAAAAAAGGGAAAAAAGGATAAAGAAATTCATTATCTATTCTCATTACCTTATTTCAGAAACCCAAAGCAGATGAGTCAATTGCCTTATACTGTGAGTTTAATGACATATGATAGCCACTAAACAAAAATGTAACAAGATTAGTGTATACTCTTCCCAATGAGCCTGTTCAAATTAAAGGAAAAGAATAAAACACCTCTCCCTAACCTGTAAACTGTGTTCTATTCACAATTGAAGGTAACCACCAAAATATGCTATTTCTATACGCCAACTGGCAAGGTGTTTGCTTATGCTCATGTCACATACTTTCCAGACTATTATTCTATGAAAGGCTGTAGATTTTTAGTACTTAAATACTCTAAAAAAATTTTCCACGTAGATCCCCCTAAAACTCATAAAATTGAAATCCTGGCCAGCCACGGTGGCTCACGCCTGTAATCCCAGCACTTTGGGAGGCTGAGGCTGGCAGATCACTTAAAAAGTCAGGAGTTAGAGATTAGCCTGGCCAACATGGCAAAACCGTATCTCTACTAAAAATACAAAAATTAGGCAGGTGTGGTGGTGGGCACCTGTAATCCCAGCTGCTCAGGAGACTGAGGCAGGGAGAATCGCTTGAACCCGGGAGGCAGAGGTTGCAGTGAGCCAAGATTGTGCTATTGCACTCCAGCCTGGACAACAAAGACTCCATCTCAAAAAAAAAAAAAAAAAAAAAAGAATCCTAGAATCTTAAGAAACTAAAGTACCGAGTATACTCATTCAAGTATATGCACAAATAAGAGAACTTCAGGTAACATTTCATCTGATCATCTTAACACACATTTATAGAAGCTAGATTTACTCATGTAACCCTAGCTTTACAAAGAATTGGTTTAAAAATACTTGTTTGCTTAATATTAGACCCATGTTAAAATGC
>NW_012102155.1:1651645-1653947 GCF_000951045.1 Mandrillus leucophaeus
GAATTTTTTAAGCCTGATAAAGATGCTACCTCACAATGCTGTGAAGTCATAGACTGAGTAAAGGGATAATGGAAGTTATTTAAAAAAAACTTTCTGGCCGGGCGCGGTGGCTCAAGCCTGTAATCCCAGCACTTTGGGAGGCCGAGATGGGCGGATCACGAGGTCAGGAGATCGAGACCATCCTGGCTAACAAAGTGAAACCCCGTCTCTACTAAAAAATACAAAAAACTAGCCGGGCGAGGTGGCGGGTGCCTGTAGTCCCCCCAGCTACTCGGGAGGCTGAGCCAGGAGAATGGTGTGAACCCGGGAGGCGGAGCTTGCAGTGAGCTGAGATCCGGCCACTGCATTCCAGCCTGGGCGACAAAGCAAGACTCCATTTCAAAAAAAAAAAAAGCTTTGAAACTCCAGAGTACAATTTCCTTTTTGTGTGTGTGAGATGGAAGTCTCACGCTTTATTGCCCAGGCAGGAATGCAGTGGCACGATCTCCGCTCACGGCAACCTCCACCTCCTGGGTTCAGGCTATTCTCCTGCCACAGCCTGCTGAGTATTTGGGATTACAGGCACGTGCCACCACGCCCGGCTAATTTTTGTATTTTTAGTAGAGATGGGGTTTCACCATGTTGGCCAGGCTGGTCTCGAACTCCTCCTGACCTCGTGATTCACCCACCTCGGCCTCCCAAAGTGCTGGGATTACAGGCGTGAGCCACCGCGCCCAGCCCAGAGTACAATTTCATATAAAAAAGAATTACTGGTCGGGCACAGTGGCTCACGCCTGTAATCCCACCAGCACTTTGGGAGGCCAAGGCAGGTGGATCACCTGAAGTCAGAGGTTCAAACCAGCCTGGCCAACATGGCGAAATTCCATGTCTACTAAAAATACAAAATTAGGTGGGCATGGTGGCACATGCCTGTAATCCCAGCTACTCGGGAGGCTGAGGCAGGAGAACTGCTTGAATCTGGAAGGCAGAGGTTGCAGTGAGCTGAAATTGCACCACTGTACTCCAGCCTGGGAAACAAGAGCAAACCTCCATCAAAAAAAAAAAGAAATTACTCTATTAAGATACTGGAATGACCATCTCTGACTCTTGTTCCCTCTTCTGTTTTTAAATTCTACCTCCTAAAACCTTCGATAAAGGGGAAAATAGCTGGCAAGCTTCCCAGTTTAAATGTTCAACAGGTATTCCTCCTCCCTCATCCCTCAAACCTATTCATTTCATATAAATCTCCTGAACCTGGGCACTCCATGTTTACTAAAATGTATTAACCTTTCAGCGTGACCCTTACAGTCTGTATTAATTCTGAGTTATAAATCTAAGCTCTCAGAAAGCAGAGCTTTCAATCTAACTCATTTTGTTTGATTGAAAATCATGCTGAAAAACTTACATTCCATACATAAATATTAAAAATTTTGGCCAGGTGCGGTGGCTCACACCTGTAATCCCAGCACTTGAGGAGGCCGAGGTGGGTGGATCACCAGGTCAGGGGTTGGAGACCAGCCTGGCCAACATAATGAAACCCTATCTATACTGAAAATATAAAAAAATTAGCCCGGCATGGGTGGCACATTCCTGTAGTCCCAGCTACTCAGGAGGCTGAGGCAGTAGAATCGCTTGAACCCAGGCGGTGGAGGTTGCAGTGAGCCAAGATGATGCCACTGCACTCCAGCTTAGGCAACATAGTGAGCCTTTGTCTCAAAAAATAAAAAATAACAATTTCAGGCCGGGTGCACTCTGGGAAGCCGAGGCGGGCAGTTCACAAGACCCAGAGTTTAAGACCAGCCTGGCCAACAAGGTGATATCCCATCTCTACTAAAAATACAAAAATTAGCTGGGCATGGTGGCACACGCCTATAGTCCCAGCACTTTGGGAGGCCGAGGTGGGTGGATTACCTGAGGTCAGGAGTTCGAGACCAGCCTAGCCAACATGGTAAAACCCCATCTCTACTAAAATTACAAAAAAATTAGCCAGGCATGGTGGCTGGCACCTGTAATCCCTGCTATTTGGGAGGCTGAGGCAGGAGAATTGCTTGAATCTGGGGGGCGGAGACTGCAGTGAGCCGAGATTGCATTCAGCCTGGGCGACAGAGCAAGCCTCCATCTCAAAAAAAAAAAAAAAAAATTAAAACTTCAAAAGGATGTAACACCAAATTAGTTGCCTTTATAGTCAATTACCCTGGTTAGCTGGAACCAATACAGCACAGTCTTATCATAAAAACTTACTGAAGGGAGATGGTTAAGAGACATTCTTTTGGCCGGGCGCGGTGGCTCAAGCCTGTAATCCCAGCACTTTGGGAGGCCGAGA
>NW_012102155.1:1654777-1661262 GCF_000951045.1 Mandrillus leucophaeus
TTTTTTTGAGACCGTGTTTTTGCTCTTGTTGCCCAGGCTGGAGTACAGTGGCACGACGTCAGCTCACTGCAACTTCTGCCTCCCAGGTTCAAGTGAGTCTCCTGCCTCAGCCTCCTGAGTAGCTGGGATGACAGGCATGCGCCACCACTCCCAGCTAATTTTTTGTATTTTTAGTAGAGACGTGTGTTGTTGTTGTTGTTGTTGTTGTAGTTGCTTTTTTGAGACAGAGTTTTGCTCCTGTTGCCCAGGCTAGAGTGCAATTGCACGATCTCGGCTCACTGCAACTTCTGCCTCCTGGGTTCAAGAAATTCTCCTGCCTCAGCCTCCTGAGTAGCTGGGATTAAAGGCATGTGCCACCACGCCTGGCTAATTTTGTATTTTTCGTAGAGATGAGGTTTCTCCATGTTGATCAGGCTGGTCTCAAACTCCTGACCTCAGGTGATCCACCCGCCTCCGCCTCCCGAAGTGCTAGGATTACAGGCGTGAGCCACCGCGCCCGGCCGAGACGTGTTTTATGTTAGCCAGGCTGGTCTCAAACTCCCGACCTCAAGTGATCCACCCGCCTGGGCCTCCCAAAGTGCAGGGATTACAGGCATGAGCCACCGTGCCCAGCCAAAACCATCCACGTTCATCTAACTCTAAGAACTAACAAGTTTTTCTTCCTTTGCAACTCTGGCAGCATTAAATTCAAATGAACAGTTAAATGTGACTATAGTATACCTAAATCTTTTAAGGTCTAACTCAAAAAGAAGATGCTGCCACATGACATTGGAAGAGGGCTGTGGCTGCTCCCATTTTAACACAGGCCCTCACAATCCATTTTAACACGAAAATGGTATTAAGAACTCTGCCAAATGCTAGAAGGAAAAAGATCCATCCCTTCAAGAAATGTAACATTGTAGTTGGGGCAACAAAAAAATAAACAGTTATGGGATTTGTGATCTTCACTAAATGCAATGGAATCTCAGAGAAGAAATATCCTGAGTCAGGATGGCCAGAAAAGGATTCACGGAAGAAGGGGGACTGAAACTAGGCTATAAGAAGGACAAAGGGAAGATCAGCATGCACAAAAGCAAAGTAGTGACTATGGCAAAAACTACAGTATTTGAGAGGCCGGCAAGAATTCCAGTTGGGGAAGAGTGGGAAATAAAGCTGAATAGGTAGAATGGAACCTTCTTAAAAGCCAGACTGAAGCATATAAATTCAGCCCAGTTGGCAAAGAGAATCCATTATGGGTTCTCCAGCAGGGGAACTGACAAGATGAAACCAGTACTTTAAATAAATTACACTGTCAGTAGTTACAGAAGATAAAATGAGTAAGAAAGGTTGCTCAGGGCAACCAAATAAAAACTTAATAATCCAGACCTACAACCATTCATTCATTGAGAAGACAGACTGCTAGGTAACAACACTGGCCTAGAATTCACACAAACTGGGACTAAATTCCTGCTCTGTCCCCCACTACCTAAGCCTCAATTTTCTCACTGTTAAATTCAGGGCATCAGCACTCAGACTGTCACAGTACTTGTCAAAGCACCTGTGTAGTCCTGATACATAGAACTTTGACGATTAGTAAACAGTAGTGCTAAATTAAGTATGGTTAAAAATGGGAAGTGAACATAAGACAAGGCTCATAGAGGAACAGTACTTCCAAGGACAACTATCTTGACAGCAGCTGACAATATGGAAAAGAACACACAGGTAAAAGGTCAGAAAAAATAAAATAAAACCACCTACTCAAAGTAATCACTACAGCCTAAAAGGCAAACCCTAGGTTCTGCGGGACCCAAGCCTTGAAAGAGTTTCCTTTTTATTTAAAGAGTTTGCCTGGCGTGGTGGCTCACGACTGTAATCCCAGCACTTTGGAAGGCCGAGGCAGGTGGAACATGAGGTCAGGAGTTCAAGACCAGCCTGGCCAACATGGTGAAACCCTATCTCTACTAAAGATACAAGAAATTAGCCAGGTGTGGTGGCGGACACCTATAATCCCAGCTACTTGGGAGGCTGAGGCAGGGGAATCGCTTGAACCCAGGAGGTGGAGGTTGCAGTGAGCCAAGATCGCCGCCACTGCACTCTAGCTTGGGTGACAGGGCAAGACTATCTCAAAAAAAAAGAGTTGAAGCTGGGTGCGGTGGCTCACGCCTGTAATCCCAGCACTTTGGGAGGCCAAAGCGGGTGGATCACGAGGTCAAGAGATGGAGACCACATGGTGAAACCCCGTCTCTACCAAAAGTACAAAAATTAGCTGGGCGTGGTGTCGCACGCCTATGATCCCAGCTACTCAAGAGGCAGAGGCAGGAGAATCGCTTGAACCGAGGAGGCAGAGGTTGCAGTGAGAGGAGATGGCGCCATTGCACTCCAGCCTGGGCGACAGAGCGAAACTCCATCTCAAAAAAAAAAGAAAGTTGAAAAATGTTTCAAATGGTGCAAGTAGGCTTAAGAAGTCCATCCCAGATGACAGAATAGCAACAAAGGCATGCAAAAGATCCACCACTGTACCTACACCAATCATGTAAATTATTCATAGTATATGTAAGTCTTAAACCACAACTTTAAGAGTAAAAAAACTAAGTTTACTTCAAACAGGTTACTCAGGAAATGGAGCTATCAAATCCTTCCTGTGACATTATGCCCCTACTAAAATAAATAACAAGCAAATATAATGTAACACAAAGAAACAAACTTCAAAAATCAAACCTATCAGAAGCAACTCAAACTTACAGGATGCTTAGAATGTCAACCATTGTTCTTAGAATGTCAACCACTGGTCTAAGTACCTCACACATATTAACTCAATCTTCTCAACTCTATGAAGTTGACTGTCCGCTTACACAGAAGAAACTAAAACACATGAAGGCCGGGCGTGGTGGCTCATGCCTATAATCCCAGCACTTTGGGAGGCCGAGGCGGGCAGATTACCTAAGGTCAGCAGTTCGAGACCAGCCTGGCCAACATGGTGAAACTCCACCTCTACTAAAAATACAAAAATTAGCCAGGAGTGGTGGCGGACACCTGTAATCCCAGCTACTCAGGAGGCTGAGGCAGGAGAATTACCTGACCCCAGGAGGTGGAGGCTGCAATGAGCAGAGATCGCACCACTGCACTCCAGCCTGGGCAACAGAGTAAAACTCCATCTCAAAAAAATAAAATATAATAAAAATTTAAAAAAATAAAACGCATGAAGAGCTACTACCCCAACATCACAGCTAGTAAGGGATAGAGCCTGAGTTTGAACTCACTGTAACCACTATGCTACAACACAAAGATTTCAATGATTTTTCCTACACTAGTTTTTTGTTTGTTTTTGAGAGGGTGTCTCCCTCTATCGCCCAGGGTGGAGTGCAATAGCGTGATCTTGGCTCACTGCAACCTCCACCTCCCAGGTTCTCCCAGATTCTCCCACCTCAGGCTCCCGAGTAGCTGGGACTATTGGCACCCGCCACCATGCCTGGCTAATTTTTGTATTTTTAGTAGAGACGTAGAAGACGGGGTTTCACCATGTTGGCCAAGATGGTCTCGATCTCTTGACCTCGTGATCTGCCCGCCTCAGCCTTCCAAAGTGCTGGGATTACAGGCGTGAGCCACCGTGCCCAGCAGGACTGCATCTTATTAAATAGTGCTAGGGAGTTCAACACAATGATATGAGTTCTATGAATTTCATTTAACCATGCAATCACCTGACCCAGTTAGTACAGATGCTCAACTATAGATCATAAACTTGATCAGAAACACAAGGTTTTGGAAGGATATCTACACAGATCAAGACTAACAGAACAGCTGGGAAAAATTCCGCAGATTCAGTCATCTAAGACAGACCCAGGTTTGAATCCTAGTGTTCATTTAATCATTTTGTGGCCCTGAACAAGTGAATTAACCTATTTGCACCTCTGTTTCATCATCCACAAAAAAAGCCCAACACTACCTACCTCATAGGATCAGCCTGGGGTATAAACGGCATAGAAAGCACCTCACACCTCCTAGAGCATAGCCCTGAGCACCTAGTCCCTCTCCTCTGGCTCTATGGTAACAGGGCAATCAATTGCACTCTTACCGAACCCAATCCCAGAGGGGTAAACAGCCAAATCTCTCCAGTATCAGCTCTCTCACAAAGTCCTTTCTTTTTAACTTCAGGTTTCTATTGGTGGCAGAGCATGAGATACCACCTTGGTGGCACCTAAACTGAACGATACTCAACAATTCTTTACTACACAGCTCTAGGGTCCTAGCCCTCCTCTACCACTAGAATGTCTGAGCATAAAGTATAAATGTCTCATGTTAGCTGCTTTCCTTTTTTGCATTTCAGTGACTTATACTGTAAATGTGGTGAAATGAGTCCAATTCACATGCACTAGAAAAATACAGGTTCTAGTGAATGCCAATGTTTCTGCCATACCTCTCCCCTGACTTCCTACCATTCATTCTTCTCTATTCTTTTTATATAAATGACACCAAAATTGAACAAACCCAACAAACTATTTCAACCAACTTCATCAAAATGTGTCAGGTCAGAAATTCTTTGTAACAGTACTGCTACAAATTGTACAAACAAGGGAGATTCCTTTGTCACCTACTTGTCTGACAAGGTTGTATGTATACTGCACTGATGGATTTAATCAACAGGTTGATATTCAAAAGGTCTATTAATATATTTCCTTTTATCAGTAACCCCTATGTTCATATTATCTTCTGCCCTTTCTACATGTTAGCTTGAAAGGCTCCTAGAACACAGGAAGCAGTTAGCTCTAGTTCTTTCGGGAGACTGGTGTCATGATAATCATGCAAAACCTTTAATTAGGTGTCGAGAATACAAATATCAAAAAGATTCTTGGACGTACGTATTAAAATGCTTAACACTTCTTTGAAGCAACCAACGCAAAAACATCATCTCTGCAAGGGGCCACTCCATTTACCACCAGTGTCTCCCACATTAATACCCAAAGCTGGTATATGTTAAAAGAAAAATGTCTTATAAACTGACGGTGAGCTTTGCAACAATTTTTATGCCATTAACATGTCACTTTATTGAGTTCCTTAACACTAAGAAAAACTTTTCCCAGGCACGTAGTTTTCATCCCACATACAGTTCAGTATTTTTTCTGTACTGCAGGTCTGATTCTAACAACTCAAACGTCAAAAAATAGTTACTTATGAATTTAATGATTGTGATTACGTACATCTCAGTGCAGGATAGGGCTGAAAAAAAAAATATTCCAAGAAAACCTGGATTTAATAGCAAGAAGCCTAATCACACATCACACGCCTAACTGCTCTCAGGCATAGTTTCTTCCTGCAGCCCCTCCCCCACAGGTAAATGCTAACTATTTCTAGAACTCTCAACAATTTGGGAAGCTTGCCATCAACTCCTAGGACACCACCCAACATACACCATGTTTTCGGGGAGACAAAGGTGCCTCAGACTATAAACTTAATAAAATGGTGAGAACATACAATCCCAGGAAGTCAGCATTACTAAAATACATCAATGTAGCATGGGTCTTATTTTAACAAAAATGAAAATGAATCACACTGGAAAAACCAAACAGTCACTCATTGTTATCTTCAACGTGTAATCGAAATTATTTATTCCAAGTTGCTTCAGGTAAGTGGATGAAGACACCACGAGGGCCTTATTATTATCCAAACTGGAGAAGGAGCCTTTAGGAAAAAAAGGAGGGGGAAGAAGATCACTTAATTACATGAGGTGGGGGGTGGAGAAACCATTCAGTCTTAAAATTCAGACTAAAAATAACCTGTCATTTTCACCCACTACATTTTATTAACAAGTTTGTTTAGATCAGCATACGGTTCCTGTTTGGAAAACAAGAAAGTGAACAGTAAACTTTCCTAAGTCAACTGCAAATCACATAGGTACTAAAACTCTTCACCCCCGGTGCCTGCACAGTCCAAGATTTTAAGTAAACTCCAGACATTGAGAACACCTAATTTCTAACTAGTTTCCAACATTTCTCATTTGTAATCACCAAATTATCTTAGAGACACTTAAGACAATCCAAAAAAGAGAGCATTTTTTCAAAGCCACAACCCAAATTTTACATGAAACACACCATTTTCACAACCTAAATTTAATCCCGGTTACCACTGCGAAGTGATGCCTGTTTCAGCAAATTAAGAACTTCCAAAAATACTGAACACGTTAACGCATGGATGGCTTCCCTCGAGCTGCCATTTAAGATTAATATTCCACTTAAATAAAAGTCTGCTTCTGTTCAAAAAATTAAATCGGTTGCAAAGAGGAAGTTACCGAGAAACCACCCTCACAACGTGGCCTTTACACTGTCAGAAAATAACGTGACTCTGTGCCACCCAAAACTTACCAGGAAGCTGACAATAACTTTGCCAATTCTACACTCCTGAACCCAACTTCAAAGAATCTCCACCAAATACCTCCTTAAGACGATAGAAAGCACTAAGTTACAAATAAACACGTCCCGGAGCAAGGCCTGGCTGCCGCGCGCCCCTCCCCC
>NW_012102155.1:1662807-1676776 GCF_000951045.1 Mandrillus leucophaeus
GGGCTGGGCGCACACGCTGCGGGCATGTGCGGGAGCGCGGCGCGGCATCATATGGACATTTGTTTGTGAAAATCTCTGTGCACACCTTTGTGTGCGTAAATACATATGGTTCTCGGAAGCGTACCTGGAAAGGTGCTTTATCTGTATTAAGCGACTTTCAAAATGTGATCCAGAGCACGGGATCTGGAGAGAAAACACGCACACAAGAAAGGATTTTTGATACTAAACACAAAGCTGTAATTGAAGTGTTTATGCCCAAATGTACTGTGAATCAAGCATATGGTGGTATTTATCATCTGGTGGGTCTGTTTGAAAGGTTTGGTCGATCAGTTCTTATTTCACAAAAATAAAATAATGTAACTAAATGTTTACTAAACATATACCTCCACGGTGGCATCCACAGTAGAAGTTTATCCACTTTGTATACTTTTTGCATGTGTGAAGCACAGCAAGGCTGTTTTATAAAGTGTACCTTTGATAAGTGATAATGTGGGCAGTATGATTGAGGGGGGTCGTTTTTAAAGAAGGGAGGCACTTCAGGTTTTAAAGCAAATGGGGTGGTAATCTTTCTAAGACTTTCAGAAAGATGGGGTGGGGCGCTTCTTAGAGCTCTGTATAAGCTCAGGACTGGAGAAGCAGCCACCCTTTTAATTAAGATACGACTTGAAACCTTTTTGTTATTTCGGTTATTACTGCCTTCAAAGCAAAATAATATTTGCAGCTTTTTCTTAAAGGTGAAGGGTACTGTTTTCCTGCTCTCATCACAATATTTGAAAATAGACGTACCGATCACTTTAAAGCGACTATCATTTCCTCTCAGTATCAGAAGCCTAAAGTTTTGCGACACACACACACACACACACACACACACGCGCACTACTTGTAACTTGCACCAGTGTGGACTCCTGGTGGCCTAAAACGTTCAGTGATTAGACAGGTGGTTTCTTGGCTAAGGTCAGTGTCTCTTTCCCCCAGGAGCCCTTGCTTGGGGGAGCTGCCAGAGGCCTTTCCTGAATGACCTAGTGGGGCAGGGAGCAGGAAAACCATCAGAGGAAAGGGAGTGGGATTGGAAACTCCCTTCCAACCACCAGAAAGAGAGTTCAAAGCATATCAGTGGTGTGGCCTTAGAGCTATTTTGATGTATGAAAGTGGGAATGTTGGATTAAACAATGTCACCCGATGGGAATTTAGATAACTGCAGGTTTCCAAAACACTATGCAGAGTGTACAGGGAAACCGCACAAAGCAAGTTTTGCATTTCAATAGGCTTCTAAAGCTGAGGCTTGTTTACCTCAAAACTAACACCTTTCTGAAGACTTTATTTCAGAATTGAGAAGAGTATAGTATCTTCCTTTTTTTTTTTTTGAGTTGATTAATGGCATAGATATCACTAAACATACCCTGTCTTCAATAAATAAACTATCTCGGTGGAGCTACTCAATGAAACATACCTATTGGCTTAGATTATTTTTTAAGTTTCATATTGTGCTACCACGGGCAGGTCTTCTCCATACAGCAGTGACCGTAAAATCAAACCCCACTTTCAGTGAATGAGGACTTCTCAACCATACAGTTCTTAAGCGTCATATTCAAAGCTGCCTACCCCACGCTTTCTCCTTCCCCTAAATGACCTCTATCCCTTATTCCACAAGGGAGGAGACACCCTCCTTCAGGTTCATAGGATCAGGCCTTCCAGCCTGAAGTTCTTATACCCTACACCAAGCTGCCTCCTAAAGTTGTTCAGCGTTAGTTGAGCCTCCTAACAATGATAATAATCCATGCATTTGTTTATATCCCTATAGTTTACAAGACATTTCTGTGCATAAATGACTGCATTTTAATATGAAGATCATCGAGTCTGGGGACTTATAAATTCATTGCAGTAAAATGTACTTTACTCACCACTGTTGGATCACACTAATTGAAGAGAGAGCAGGAGTACTTTTTTTTTCTTTGAGACGGCGTTTCGCTCTTGTCACCCAAGTTGGAGTGCAATGGCGGAATCTCAGCTCACTGCAACCTCCGCCTCCCGGGTTCAAGTGATTCTCCTGCCTCAGCCTCCCGAGTAGTTGGGATTACAGGCGTGTGCCACCACGCCCGGCTAATTTTGTGTTTTTAGCAGAGATGGGGGTTTCTCCGTGTTGGTCAGGCTGGTCTCAAACTCCTGACCTCAGGTGATCTACCCGCCTCAGCTTCCCAGTGTTGGGATTGCAGGTGTGAGCCACCGTGCCCGGCGACCTGGAGTGCTTTTAAACAAACAAACAGAAAAAATGGGGGCACCCAAATGTGGAAAGGCCTTGATTCCTCCAGCAAAGGGGGTTTTAAATCACATCACATTTTGATCCCTTTGATTTTATATTCTGGAAACTATCTGAAACAACAGTGTGGCTTCAACATTAAATACTCAGAGAAATAAACCATCACTCAGAGATCACATGTATTGTCCCATCACCCTCTAGCTGTCCCAACATATCCAGCATAAAGGATCAGGGCTGCACCAAAATACAAGCAATGATTAGACTCACTGGATGAGGAAAGAACAAAGAAGGAACTGTTGTTACTAATATTCAATACTGTGTCCTAATCTAAAACTCCCATTACACTTTGAATTAAATGTTAATGTGTTTCTAGAAAGGAGAGATTACTGTGTTATTAACAAATTGCAAAGCAAAGGAACACATTAAGAAGTTCTCTACTGGGTGCCATGGCTCACACCTGTAATCCTAGCACTTTGGGAGGCTGAGGCCGGCGGATCACTTGAGGTCAGGAGTTCAAGACCAGCCTGGCCAACATGATGAAACTTCGTCTGTACTAAAAACGCAAAATGTTAGTCGGGCGTAGTGGCAGGTGCCTATAATCCCAGCTACTTGGGAGGCTGAGGCAGGAGAATCACTTGAACCCTGGAGGGGAAGGTTGCAGTGAACCGAGATCGCGCCCCTGCACTCCAGCCTGGGAGACAGAGCGAGACTCTGATTCCAAAAAAAAAAAAAAAGTTATCTCTTGAACTTTCTAGCTAATTACTTAATGAAGAGAAATTTCATACCAGTAACTGTTATCAGAAGTTACATATGTATTATAAAATGGCTAAACAAATCCTGACTTGTTTTATTTCAGTAATATTTTCCCAAAGGGGTATGGCATGGCAAGATAGCCTACACCTTTGCAACTTTCATCGCTCAAGACATGAAACATTTTTTAAAGTTAAGCTGGTTCAATCCCAGGACTACAGGGTCTCATTACTATATGTATTTTTAAATCATCATGATGTTTTAAATTGTTTACATTAGCTCATCTACATAAAGTATCTAAAACAAACCTAACTGTATAAAAAAGACATTTGATACCCAAAATATTCTCCTAGTGCTATAACTCATTTTATATTCTTTACTCACCCTGGAATTCAGTGGCTTTACATCTGTAGCATTTACCCCCAGGCGTCTTGCTGATACCCTGTGATGTTTCCGTTTCATTTTGACTTACCTTGTGCAATTCTTTGTGGTTCTTCCGAGATGAGGCACATGCCAACCACACATCTCGAGATCTCAGTACAAAAGCTGCTTTTCTCCTTCAATGCATAGCATGTTGCTTGTGACCTTTCCTCATCAGTGTGAACCTTGTCACAGTTTTCCATGCTTCTATGACAACAATAAACTTTACTTGAGAGTCTTCATTTAAATTACAAAAGAAACATACAACTATCTTACAAGTATTTATGCCTCTCAGATAATGAAAATAGCAGGTTGTATCCTGCGATTGTGATTCAGTCAAAACAGAAAACCAACCACACACACAGCTTGTTACTGTATAATCACTTACTTATACTGACCAGCCACATACTTCCTCAGGGAAGCACTCAAGGCCTAGTATTATGTTGATGGTTTTGCTCCTCATTCATTCAGTGTTGATTGAATGTGTAGTGTGCCAGGCACTGTTTCAGTGAACCAAAAACAGCCCCTACTCTTCATGAGGCTTACATTCCAGTCCCACATTGGGTGAGGGTTGGGAGCACAAACAGACTTTCAAAAAATATGTCTGTATTAGGCTATTGTTTGACTGCTGCAAAAAAAAAAAAAATATATATATATATATATATATGTGGCTTAAACAAAGTAAAAGTGTATTATCTTATGTGACTGGCATTCTGGAGTAAGATGCCTTTTTCTTCTCAAGTCATAGAAAGCCACCGGGAGGCTTTGAGCAAAGAAGTGACTTGAACCACCTTTCATTTTAAAGGACCAACTGAGGCTGGGTGTGGTGGCTCACGCCTGTAATCCCAACACTTTAAAAAGCTTAAGTGGGGACCCTGCACAGTGGCTCACACAAGTAATAATCCCAGCACTTTGGAAGGCTAAGGCAGGTGGATCACCTGAGGTCCGGATTTCGAGACCAGCCTGGTCAACATGGTGAAACCCCATCTCTACTAATAATACAAAAAAATTAGCCAGGTGTCATGGCACACGTTTGTAACCCTGGCTACTCCAGCCTGCGTGACAAGAGCGAAACTCCATCTCAAAAACAAAGAAAACAACAAAATTATTCCAAGATTTTAGACCAAACAAGTAGAAGAATGGAATTGCCATTTACTGAGATGGGAAAGGCTAGAAGAAGACCTAGTTTATGAGGCGACTATCAAGAGTTTTGTTTTAGCGTTTGGTGCGCCCATTATACATCCTCATGATGATGTTAAATAGGTGGCCAGATGTTCAGAGGTGCTACTGGAACAGGAGATAAAACTTTGAGACTCATTAGTAAAGCAATGATATTTGAAATCATGGACCTGGATGCAATCACCTAGAGAGTGAATATAAGTAAAAAAGCATTGAGTTCTCTGTCACCTCAGTTGTCTCCTACCTCAAATGTTTTCTTTCTAGTGCTCTTCTGCTCTTGATGTAGTAAAAAGTCTAAACATATGAAATCATGGGTCAGCATAAGCTGACTTTCTAACCATAAGGACATTGACGGAAACCATAGATAATGCTTTTGTTTTGTTTTGTTTTGTTTTGTTTTGTTTTGTTTTGAGATCGAGTCTCGCTCTGTCACCCAGGCTGGAGTGCAGTGGCACCATCTTGGCTCACTGCAAGCTCTGCTTCCTGGGTTCCCGCCATTCTCCAGCCTCAGCCTCCCGAGTAGCTGGGTCTACAGGCACCTGCCACCACGCCCGGCTAATTTTTTGTATTTTTAGTAGAGACGGTGTTTCACCGTGTTAGCCAGGATGGTCTCAATCTCCTGACCTCGTGATCCACCCGCCTCGGCCTCCCAAAGTGCTGGGATTACAGGCGTGAGCCACTACATAATGTTATTTGCTACCATTTATTAAGCATGTTGTCAACCCTTTTCAAGGCATATTAATATGTAATTGTCTCTAATTTTCTCAACAACCTGAAAAGGTAATGCCTCAGTCAATTTAGATTGCTGTAACAAAAATACCATAGACTCGATGGCTTAAAGAACAAACACTTGACCAGGCGCAGTGGCTCACACCTGTAATCCCAGCACTTTGGGAGGCCCAGGCGGACGGATCACCTGAGGTCAGGAGTTTGAGACCAGCCTGGCCAACATGGCGAAACCCCATCTCTACTAAAAATACAAAAATTAGCTGGGCATGGTGGTGCATGCCCATAATCCCAGCTACGTGGGAGGCTGAGGCAGGAGAATTGCTTGAACCCGGAAGGCGGAGGTTGCAGTGAGCTGAGATCACGCCATTGCACTCTAGCCTGGGCAACAAGAGCAAAACTCCGTCTCAAAAAACCAAACAAACAAAAACAAAACAAAAAAACACACATTTATTTCTCACAGTTCTGGAAATTGGGAAGTCTGAGAGCGAAATGCCAGCATGATCAAGTTATGGTGAGGGCCTCTTCCTGGGTGCTGCTGACCATTTTCTTGCTGTGTGTAAGTGGTGTAAAACAGAAAGACAGGAAGCAAGCTCTCTCATGTCTCTTCTTACAAGATTACTAATCCCATCATGTAGGCTGTGATCTAATTACCTTCTGAAGGCCCCACCTCCTAATACCATACCATTTGGGGGTAGTGTTTCCATATATGAATTCTGGAGAAGCACAAACATGTAGTCCATAACGAGTAAAAAATATTATTATCTTTATTTGATTGATGAAGAAACTGAAGTAATAAGAACACGTGGTTTGTCTAAGGTCATGCTGCAAATGGCAAAACAAGGATTTGAACTCAAGGCCAAGTGTAGTATCTGCTTTTCCAATGAATAACAATAAGCAGATCAAGGCAGGAAAATTCAAGTGTTTGCTAAAAAGTACTTCAATGAATGAGAAGAGCAGAGAAATGCAAAATGGAAAAAAGGAGAAACTGAGGAGAAGAACCACATCTTAATCACATTTATATGACCCACATATCTTAAGCTAGAATCTAGAAAAATGTTTGCTGAATGCAGGCATAGTTACAATCAATCTGTTGGATTCCATCTGTTGCATGCTTTGATACTATTAGTGTATCTACTGATTACGAAAGGAAGACCTTTGTCTCACTCACTCCCTATCCCTCTCACCATCACTACCCCTGCTGCCTCATGGCAATTTAGGTATAGGGTATTCTTTTTTGTGTGTGTGAGATGGAATTTCGCTCTTGTTGCCCAAGCTGGAGTGCAGTGGCATAATCTCGGCTCACTGCAACATCCGCCCCCTCTGGTACAAGCAAGTCTCCTGCCTCAGCCTCCCGAGTAGCTAAGATTACAGGTGCCCGCCACTACACCTAGCTAATTTTTGCATTTTTAGTAGAGACGAGATTTCACCATGTTGGCCAGGCTGGTCTCAAACTCCTGACCTCAGGTGATCTGTCTGCCTCAGCCTCCCAACATGCTGGGATTACAGGTGTGAGCCACCGTGCCCGGCCCAGGTATAGGGTATTCTGTGGGGGGCGGGGGGGGGGTGGCGCCGGAGGGAGTCTCACTCTGTCGCCAAGGCTGGAGTACAGTGGCATGATCTCGGGTCACTGCACCTTCAACCTTCTGGGTTCAAACAATTCTCCTTCCTCATTCTCCTGAGTAGCTGGGACTACAGGCATACACCACCACGCCTGGCTAATTTTTTTGTATTTTTGGTAGAGACAGGGTTTCACCATGTGGGCCAGGCTGGTCTTGAACTCCTGAGCTCAGGTGATCCACCCACATTGGCCTCCCAAAGTGCTGGGATAACAGGTATGAACCACTGCACCCAGCCGGTATAGGGTATTCTTGAAGACAGGTTTTGTGGGCAAAGAAGACAATATATAGTAATTCCATTTCATTTATTACAAATTTGAAAACCTAGTTTTCCTTTGAGCTTTGAAATTCAGGATACAAATCTAACTCTCTTTTTTAAGAGAATGTTTGCAATTTGGTTAATGAAATTTCCTTGAATTATTAAACTACATTAATTCATTTAATGTATTCAGTCTTTTTAAAATACTTCAGTTACTCAACAAACAAAAGAATCACAAGTAGTTAAGTAATGCTCATAAATATGATAAATTATAAAATATTATGAATCAAGTTCTCTTGAACATTACAAAAATGTTTACAGATTTCATAAAATTCTCATATATTTTCACGTAAAATCACGAATCTAAATTACAGTTCTCACTTAGGTGTTTTAAACTGGTTTCACAAGGATAACTTCTTAGAAATCCCAAAATGTCAAATTATGTAAAAGATTACAAATAGTTAAAATACCAAATACAAATATGCACAAGTATTTCTAAACATAAGTGAAAACAGTAGTGGCCATACACAGTGGCTTATACCTGTAATCCCAGCACTTTGAGAGGCCGAGGCGGGCAGATCACTTGAGCCCAGGAATTCAAGACCAGCCTGGGCAACATGACAAAATCCCGTCTCTACAAAAAAATACTAAAATTAGCTGGCTGTGGTGGTGCGTGCCTGTAGTCCCAGCTACTGGGGAGCCTGAGGTGGGAGGATCAATGGAGCCGGGAGGTCGAGGTTATAGTGAGCCACGTTTGCGCCACTACACTCCAGCCTGGGTGCAGAGAGACCCTGTCTGACAAATAAACAAACAAATAAGTAAATACAGTAAGATGATGGGTTTGATTTGTTTTATCTCTTTGACTTTATGCTCTCCTAAGGCTAAAAAAAAATCCTAATGCCTTAAATAAATAATTTTACTGGCCCAGGTGAGCTGAGTTGCTGTCTTAGTCAGTTGGGAGTGCTATCACAAAGCACATAAACTAGGTGACTTCTACATAACAGAAATGTATTTCTTCTAGTTCTGGAGGCTGTGAGGTCAAAGATCAAGGCACTGGCAGATTCGGTGTCTAGTCAGGGCCTATTTCCTGGTTAATAGATGGCACCTTTCTGCTGTGTCCTCACATGATAAAAGGGGCAAGCAATCTCCCTCGTTTCTCTTTTATAAAGGCACTAATCCCATTCATGAGAGCTCCCAAAAGAGCTCCAAGTCTTAATATCATCACCTTGGCGATTAGTATTTCAACATATGGATTTTGGGAGGTTACACACATTCAGATTGTAGCAGACACCTTTCCAGTGGACTGAGTAGTTTATTGACCTGAGGGGTTCTGGCTGGAGATGCAGACATCAGGGCAGTTTTCTCAAAGCTGCTAAGAGGTGCTGAACCCTCCTCATGCCAGCCAGTGGGAACACTAAGGCCCTGCCTTCACATGGGATGGTCTTGCCACAGTTCAGGCCCACAGATTCAGGTTGCACCGCTTAGAAATGATATGAACTTGCACCCCTCCTACCAGATTGCTGAGACACATGACTGAGCTCAACTTGTATAGTACTCCATTTTATCCTGAATCTTTGTATTGTTTTCCTCCTGAAAAATGTTTTCCTCCTTCAGTTCTTATATAAATTAATTGTATATTGCTCATGTCTGTGGCTGGCTCTGCAGTTCCAACCACCCCCACCGCACCCCCAATATTATTATAGCTTCTAGAAAGTGAGCCAAATGCACTTTCTGAGATTGTCCCAAATATCTGTTGGTCAGGTAACAGCCATTCTAACAACTATCATTTTCTTATGTCAGCATTTCCCAAACTGTGTTCCACTCATAATGGGCACATAGTCTGTGCCTCTGGAAGTAAAGGGTTCCAACATTAAGGATGTTTGGGAAATGTCATGTGTTTTTATTTTCCTTGTTGTTGTTGTTTTTGAAGAGAAAGTTTCCCTCTTGTCGCCCAGGCTGGAGTGCAGTGGTGCAATCTTGGCTCACTGCAACCTCCACCTCCTGGGTTCAAGCAATTCTCCTGCCTTAGCCTCCTGCTTAGCTGAGATTACAGGCCACAACACCCAGGGACTGTGCACCACCACATCCTGCTAATAAATGTTAAATTCACCTTCTAGAGGTCTGCACTGCTTTTTAGCATATGAAAGACTGATAAATCTTGCTTTGTAAAAATCTTATCAGCCACAAAGCTAAGACAGGAGAATCCTTGAACTCTGGAGGCGGAGGTTGCGGTGAGCTGAGATCATGCCATTGCAGTCCAGCCTGGGCAACAAGAGTGAAACTCTGTCTCAAAAAAATAAAAATAAATAAAAATCTTATCAGCCTATTGAACACTTCTTAAAGACATACCTTTCAAGATCACGCAAAGATTGCATTCTGTGGAACACAGTTTGGTAAATTGTGTCTCTATTTGGTAAAATGTTTTTATTTTATTGCTTGATCTTTTGTGTTTAATTTTTTTTAAGATCAAAGTTTGGATATGCAACCAAATGGACTTTTTTTTTTTTTTTTTTCCTCTGGTTTTGAGAAAGGGTCTCATTCTGTAACTCAGGATGGAATTCAGTGCCGTGATCTCGGCTCACTGCAACCTCTGCCTTCTGGGCTCAAGAAACTCTCCCACCTCAGCCTCCCAAGTAGGTGGGACTACAGGCATGCACCACCACACCCATCTAATTTTTGTATTTTTTTGTAGAGACGGAATCTTGCTTTGTTGCCCAGGCTGGTCTCGAACTCCTGCTCAAACGATCTGCCCACCTCAGCCCCTTAAAGCTCTGGAATTACAGGCATGAGCCATCATGCCCAGCTGGACTTTCTGGTAGTTCCCTCCCACTAAACTTGTCCTACCTAGCCATAGGCAGCCCTTCCGTCCCAGGGAAACTGCTTATCTAGGGGCAGAGGGCAAGAGAAAGTATGTGTCCTGAGGCAAGGCTCCTTCAAAAAGAGAGGGAAAGTTGCTGAGCACTTGTACTCGCTCACGTCCTTCCTATAATCTTGTAAATCACTTGTTCTCTGAGGAAAGGGGGAACCCGCAAAGACTGCAGAGAGCTCTTCCTGGGCATAAGAGCTTTCTCTTTGCTATGGTTTGAATATGGTTTGTCCACACCAGAACTCATGTTTATAAATTTGATCCACAATGGGTTGTGTTGGAAGGTGGTGTCTAGTGGGAGGTGCTTGGCTCTTGGGGGTAGATTCCTGATGAATGGCTCTGCATTGTTCTAATGGGCAGTGAGTGAGTTTTTGCTCTCCCTGGAGAGAGGAATGGAGTAGTTCTCTCAAGAACAGGTTTTTATAAAGAAAGATGCCCGTCGGGGCTTTACTTCTTTCCCTGTGTCCACTTCCCTTTGACCTTTCTCCACGTTATGATGCAGCATGAAAGCCCTCAACAGCAGATGCTGGCACCATGCTTCTTGAATTTCCCAGCCTGCAGAATCCTGAGCTAAATTAACCTCTTTTCTTTATAAATTACCCAGTTTCCGGTGTTCTGTTACAGCAACACAAAACAAAGACACTCCCCTTTATAGATAGCCTTCTAATATTGTGAGTCTTCATTGAGCAACAAACTAGGAAGACAGTGCATGCCAGTACTGAGTTAATTATTGCCACTGAACAAAACAAACTTGATTTTGTGCATATTTAGCAATAGGTGTAACAGCCACAGGGATAGATTATAGGCCAGAGAAACTGGGTTTTAGATACACTACCTTCACTGTTGTGTGTTCTTAGGCATCAAATGGCTAAGAAATGCAGTTTCCACACTGATAAAATAGGCACAACATTAACAACATATTTCCAGAGTGGATCGTCAAAATACTTACTGACTAGTTCTGTATGCCATGCAACCAATCAGAACAGAGAGCAGAGGGTACACCACACCCAATCATACAGCAAATTGGCAGCCCACAGTTCATTTCCCTCAGTCAACATTTGCAGTTGCCTGCCGTGTAATGTCTATGTACTGGGGCTGTTGCATGTGTCAAATTAAATGTTTGTGAAAGCAGATCATAACCTCCATACAAAAACAAGGTGTTTTTAGTCATTATTCTCTGTAGGAAGACACAAAGAGTAGGGGAAGTGGAAGCCTCTCCTAACATTTCACCTGTTTCACAGTTCTGCCTACCTTATCGGGTGGCCTGGCTTCAGTTTGAGAGCTCACCTCCCCTCGAGCTATATAATAGCCTAAGGATATGGAGAGCTGGGCCAAGACCAGCCAGGACACAGCTTAACCTCAAAACCCCAAACAATAGTGAGAGCTAGCACTGTCTTGAGTACTTACTGTGTGTTAGGACTTGTTCAAAACACTTTCATGCAGATTAACTCATGTAAACCTCACGGCAGCCTGGAGCAGGGACTTTTTTGTTTTTTTTTTTTTTGAGACAGAGTTTTGCTCTTGTTGCCCAGGCTGGAATAAAATGACAAGATCTCAGCTCACCACAACCTCTGCCTCCCAGGTGCAAGCTATTCTCCTGCCTCAGCCTCCCGAGTAGCTGGGATTACAGGCATGCACTACCACCCCCAGCTAATTTTGTATTTTTAGTAGAGACGGGGTTTCTCCATGTTGGTCCGGCTGGTCTTGAACTCTCGACCTCAGGTGATTTGCCCGCCTTGGCCTCCCAACGTGCAGGGATTACAGGTGTGAACTACCACACCTAGCCATGAAGTAGGGACTACTATTATCTCCTCTCCACAGATGAGGAAACCCAACCCACATGGATTAAACGACAAAGGTTCCTCAGCTAGTAAATGTCAGAGGTGGATATTTTTCTAAGTAGATGAGGTCATGCGTTTAACTACCACTCTATACTACAAACAGATCCAAACCTGGCAAGGGAGAAGGAAAACTGTTGAAGGGCTGGCATCCAGAGAGCATTATGGGTCACGAAGGTGAGCCCAGAGTTCTTATAAATCCTCTCTTAGGACCACAGGTGTCATAACCCAAAGGGGTTAACCCAAGGAGCAGAGCTCTCCAATGTTTTTGCAGAGGGTACACAAGAGTCTCCAGAAGCCCCTGGCTGATGAGAACCCCTTCCCCCAGGCACTGAGAACTGCAATACCCACTGCCTGGGTGCCTGGGGAAGGGCAGCTCTGTTCCATGGCCCCATAGTCAGGGGAAAGTGAGCAGGGGAAAAGGAGAAGAACCAGAACAGCGGCCCCTCCCTCTAGCTGGGAAAAGGCTGTCAGTTCAATGGGTTTGCCTTTGGGTAGGAGGATTCCCTCTAATTGTGGAGTAAATAAACCAGGAGCTGAGAGCATGAAGAGGGGTTAAAGAGGCATGAGGCAGAGAAAGGGAGGTGTGAGGGCTCAGAAGCTGGGGCCAGCAAACTTCTACTGTAAAGGGCCAGATGGTAACTATTTGAAGCTCTGTAGGCCACGTTCTCTGTTGTCTCCCTCTTCCCCTTCCCCCATCCATTTAAAAACATATACGTTATTCGGAGCTCCAGCTTCCATTGGATTTGGCCTATGGGTTAGAGTTGCTGATTTCTGCCCTAAAGAAATAATCTGTAAACCTCCCCACTTTACCTGAGTCTAATCCTGCCCTCCCTTGTAGTGCTGGCCATTTAACTTGAAGTAGGGCCTCCCAAGCAATGAGAGAGGCAGTCAGATGAGGAAAGGGGCATAAAGTTCTGATTGTGGTGATGCTTCATGAAATTTGAGGTATGTTCCACTGAGGTACTTTAGGACTAACACTATTTGGCAACCTGAAGGTTTGCTCTGGGGATTTTTATGCCACACATAGCTGCACGCATGAGCAACTCTGCAAGAATTATGTTTCATGCCACATTCCATTTGGGAACTGATGTCCAAGACAATATTGAAGAGCAATGAAACCCAGCATTACTCTATTCCAGGGAAAATGGAGTAGCAACCTCTCTCTTAGTAGCCAAAAATGGATTATCTCAATGTCTTCGGGAAGAGCTTGCCCTCAGTAAGAAGAATTTTACCTGTTGGTAAACCTGACTCTCAGATAAAATGCCATCTTTACAGAGCCTGGCTTTGCAATAAGAATACACAGTTGTAAAACCGGGCGTGGTGGCTCACTCACGCCTGTAATCCCAGTACTTTTTGAGGTCAGGCAGGCAGATCATCTAAGGTCAGGTGTTCAAGACCAGCCTGACCAAAGTCTTCTCTTCCCACCTTAAATTTGAGCTACTAAGCACTAAAGCTACTCTTAAATAACAAAAAGAAATGGCTTTAAGGCCAGGAGGTGAGAGGAGGGGAGGGAACTTATAAAACACTTCTTTACCTGAGAATTGACAGAAAGCCATGACTTCCAAATACTTACTAGAACTTTACAGTACATTAAGGCCGGGTGCAGTGGTTCACGCCTATAATCCCAGCACTTTGGGAGGCTGAGGTGGGTGGATCACCTGAGGTCAGGAGTCAGGGGTTCAAGACCAGCCTGACCAACATGGAGAAACCCCGTCTCTACTAAAAATACAAAAATTAGCCCAGCATGGTGGCACACGCCTGTAATCCCAGCTACTCGGGAGGCTGAGGCAGGAGAATCACTTGAACCCGGGAGGCGGAGATTGCAGTGAGTCAAGATTGCGCCATTATACTCTAGCCTGGGCAACAAGAGTGAAACTCTGTCTCAAAAAAAAAAAAAAAAAAAAAAAAAGAACTTTACAATACATTTAATGTGAGTTAACGTGTCAGAGAGGCCACTGGTAATGGAATACAGGGGAAGGTTATTGGTGTAAGACAAAGGACAAAAGAGTTTTCTTTTTTCTTTTCTTTTTTTTTTTTTTGAGACGGAGTTTC
>NW_012102155.1:1677061-1679064 GCF_000951045.1 Mandrillus leucophaeus
TATATACCTATATTCTGGATTTATAGAGGAAATATTTGAGCTAGTTAAGTGTTAAGGAAAGTTATCGGCAGAGACAGGTCAGGCTTGCATTTGATAAACACCTCAAATGAGCTTGATTTGATCGAAACGAGGCACATAATAGCATATAAGCAGATGTTAACAAAAGGTCCACTATAAACAAAAAGTTTAACAAATTGTATTGTATTACTTTTCACAGAAATATGCCAGAGAAATTTCAAAATTTCTTTGCCAAGAAAAGTAGGAATGGTATTTAGGGCTCTGGCTGGCTTTGGATTTGAATTCAAGTTTTTGACCTAAAAGTTTCTCAAAACTTGTGGTTTGCCGGGCATGGTGGCTCACGCCCTGTAATCCCAGCACTTTGGGAGGCCAAGGTGGGTAGATCATCTGAGGTCAGGAGTTTGAGATTAGCCTGGCCAACATGGTAAAACCTCATCTCTGCTAAAAATACAAAAATTAGCTGGGCATGGTGGTGGATGCTTGTAATCCCAGCTACATGAGAAGCTGAGGCAGGAGAAGTGCCTGGGATGCAGAGGTTGCAGTGACTTGAAATCATGCCAACTGAACTCCAGCCTGGACGACAGAGTGACACTCCGTCTCAAAAAAAAAAAACAAACAAAAAACCCTTGTGTTTTAAAGAAAATGCTGATATCTGGAATAGATCCTAATCAATAGTAAACACACACACACACACACACACACACACACAGGTACACACAAGAGGGAGAAAAATAAAAATGTAGGGTACAGGTTAGGGATTCATTTCTTTTCTTTTTTTTTTTTTTTTTTTTTTTTTGAGATGGAGTCTCGCTGTGTCTCCCAGACTGGAGTGCAGTGGCGTGATCTAAGCTCACTGCAAGCTCCACCTCCTGGGTTCACGCCATTCTCCTGCCTCAGCCTCCCGAGTAGCTGGGATTACAGGCACCCGCCACCGCACCGGGCTAATTTTGTATTTTTAGTAGAGACGAGGTTTCTCCAGGTTGGTCAGGCTGGTCTCGAACTCCCAACCTCAGGTGATCCTCCCGCCTTGGCCTCCCAAAGTGCTTGGATTACAGGAGTGAGCCACTGTGCCCGGCCTAGGATTCCTTTTACTATAATTTTTTTAAAATTTTAATTTTATTTATTTATATATTTCTTTATTTACTAATTTTGAGACGGAGTCTCACTCTGTCACCAGGTTGGAGTGCAGTGGCGTGATGTCAGCTCACTGCAGCCTCCGCCTTCCGGGTTCAAGTGATTCTCCTGCCTCAGCCTTCTGAGTAGCTGGAACTACAGGTGTCCACCACCACTCCCAGCTAATTTTTGTATTTTTAGTAGAGACGGGGTTTCACCATGTTGGTCAGGATGGTCTCGATCTCTTGACCTTGTGATCCACCCGCCTCGGCCTCTCAAAGTGTTGGGATTACAGGCATGAGCCACCGCGCCCAGCCTGTTTTTTTTTTTAATGTGAGATTAGAATATTAGTAATGAGTAAGATCCATCCCCGTACCCTAGCAATTTCTTTAGCCTAAATTAACACGTGGTAAAGCATTGTTTTCTTTTCTTTCTTTTTTGTCTTTTTTTTCTTGAGACAGAATCTCACTGTGTCCCTCAGGCTGGAGTGCAGAGGCGCAATCATGGCTCACTGCAGCCTCCACCTCCCCAGGCTCAGGTGATCCTCCAACCTCAGCCTCTCAAATAGCTGGGACTACAGGTACATGCCACCAAGCCTGGCTAATTTTTTTTGTTTGTTTTGTAGAGGCGGAGTTTCTCCATGTTGCCAAGGCTGGTCTCAAACTCCTGAGCTCAAATGATCTTCCTGCCTTGGCCTTCCAAAGTGCTGGAATTACAGGTGTGAGCCACTGTACCTCATCAAAACATTGTTTTCTACAGTGAATAGTCTTGACTTAAAAATCTATATACCGGCCGGGCGCGGTGGCTCAAGCCTGTAATCCCAGCACTTTGGGAGGCCGAGACGGGCGGATCACGAGGTCAGGAGATCGAGA
>NW_012102155.1:1679374-1703039 GCF_000951045.1 Mandrillus leucophaeus
CCGGCTAATTTTTTATATTTTTAGTAGAGACAGGGTTTCACCGTGTTAGCCAGGATGGTCTCGATCTCCTGACCTTGTGATCCACCTGCCTCGGCCTCCCAAAGTGCTGGGATTATAGGCGTGAGCCACCACGCCCTGCCGGGATTCATTTCTTTTATGTGGAGGTTCTTTTCTTCAACCATAGTTTTGTGATTCAGCATTCATAAAATAAATCATTTAGAATTTGGGCAAAAAAACATTAGGTTCCTGCAGAGCTATAGAATATGACTTGCGGGGGCCAATATGAAATAAGGGTTGAAACAGTACAGAGCCTTTGTTCTATTCCAAGTGGTCGACAGTCTTCAGAAGGTTCACAAACCACTGTTTATGACTCACTCGCTTCCACCTACACTTCCTCTCCACATTCTTCACATCACTAGGGCTTGATGTATTATCCTAGTTTTTGAAATCCACTGCTTCCCACCCTTCTCCAATCAAATGCTCTCTGATTTTGTGGGGATCTCGAGAAAGATACACTAAGGTATGATGAACCAGGTCATTCTTCACCCAAAATGACCTAGTTCTCCTAAGTGACTAATTTCTTGGTGGTCACTGAGGTACCAATCCCTTCTGCTGGCCTTATGTGCCCAATCTTCCCCTGCTCTCAGCTACCTCAAAGCAAGCTTCCAGCTTGTTGCAGGCTGTGTTTTCTCCTCCAAACCATCAGGGCCTAACAGAATTTGAAACTTGTTTTGGTTGTTCCCAATCTAAATATTTCCTCAAATCTATCCAGCAGTACTTACTCCATCCAGTTACATTTCATCCTAAGCCCCCAGTAGGGAGGCCGGACCACCTCCCCTGCCTTCCTTCTACCTAGATTCCCTGATCACAGCATTTCTGTTGCCCTTCCTGTAGTCCAGGAAGCACATGGACAGAGGGTGGTTGGAAGCCCTGTCCTATATCCTAACCAGAGGGCTGAAGCCTACTTCTGAACTGGATCTTGCCAACCTATTTTCCTGGAGACAGAACTTCGTGTCACCTCTTCCAGTGCAGATATCTGAACAGTCCTACTTTCTCTGGCCTGTACTTCCTCACTTATTCTCCCTGCACTTGGCCTTTCCCCTTCCTCTTCTAGGCTTTCACTGAATTTGCAGTTCCTCTCTTTGAACCTCAGGTCTGATTTTCAGCTCTAATCAGAATCCCTTGTCTGTGTCTGCTTTGACCAGAAAGGTTGCAAGTTTCCTACTAACCCTTCCTTCATTCACCTCCTGTCACTCTAACAAAAATTAACTGGGTGTGGGGGCGCACGCCAGCCAACCTTCTTCACACACGTGTGTGTGCATACACACTCCTGCACATGCATCCTTGCAGAGGAAGTATTCAGATCACTTTTTGCACAGCTAGGCTATGCAGATTCCTTCCCCACCGCCCCCCCCCGACCCCATGACAGAGTTTTGCTCTTGCCCAGGCTGGAGTGCAATGGCACGATCTCAACTCACTGCAACCTCCGCCTCCCAGATTCAAGAGATTCTCCTGCCTCAACCTCCTGAGTAGCTGGGATTACAGGCGCCCGCCATCACACCGGCTCATTTTTTTGTATTTTTAGTAGAGATAGGGTTTCACCATGTTGGTCAGGCTGATCTTGAACTGCTGATCTCAGGGGATCCACCCAACTTGGCCTCCCAAAGTGCTGGGATTACAGGCGTGAGCCACCTCGTCTGGCCTGTGGATTCCTTTTCTATTAACAGAAAACCCTGGTGTCCATGAAATAATAATGGGGAATAGAATAGTAACAGCAATTTTATCTTCATAGGGAGACTGCTTCAGGGAGGGGTATAAAAAGCTGGGGAGCCAATGGCAGACTTGCCTTCCACCATTATAGAGCTCTCCCAACTCTACAGCTTTCTGACTACTACCCATCTCAAATCCTATTAACACTGGACAACTCTACTACTAAGTGTGTATGATGCCATTTCCTCTGAGCAGGAAAGAAACCTACTTCTGCCCTTTTTCTTCCTCATCTGACTGCCTTCCCCAGCAGCACCCACCTAGGCTCCCACACTTCTCCCTCCTCCCAGGGTAGCTCCTAGTAGTAATCCAAGTGACTGGCTCCAGTGCCTTCTAGCGTTTACTATGTAGCATTCCTAAATGCCACCTTCTTGGGAAGAATCTTCCAGCAGACACTAAGGCTTATTAGACACTGAAATGAGTTATGGAAGAAGGTTTAGATTCTCTCTCCCTGGAGATCTTTAACAGCAAGGATGGATTCTCATCTGTCTGGGATGATTATGTGGGATATTCCTGGTAGGCCAGGGAATAGACCTGCTCATCACCAACAAATAATTTATTAAACTCCTGGGCATTCATGATACTGTACTACCTTCCATGTATATTAAAAGATAATTTTAAAAACACAACCCTTACTCTCAAAGAAATATTTTTTACTAATGAAACAAAAGGTTTGTGTGGTGTACAAATAATATATAATGAATGACAACAATACTTTAAGTTCTCAAAGCGTGTAGTTTTCTTATTTTCTTTCTCTTATACTCTTTAGTTTGGGCTGGGAGCTATGCAGAGCAAGATCTTCAGTGAACAAGATTTTCTTGCTCATATTTTCTTGCTCAGGAGGTTGTGAATGATGCAAAATGTGAACAGATATCAGAAGAATTAAGTGGGGAAGAAAGCACAAAGTGGCCACAGTTCTGTCACGCAGAAGGCGAGAGGATGATGGGCTTGATCTCAAAGGATCCTTCACTTTTTCACACCCTGGGATTCTAGTTCAGGCAGTAATTAGGGTCAAGAGGGATTATAAGGAGTTGTGAAGAGTACAAATTATTAAATATTTTTCCCATCAGAGCCATAAAATATTATTGGCCAGGGTTCTATTTGAGGCCAGATTTTTTTTTCTTTTTTCTTTCTTTCTTTTTCTTTTTTCTGTCTTTTTTTTTTTTTTTTTTTGAGATGGAGCTTTGCTCTTGTTGCCCAGGCTGGAGTGCAATGGTACGATCTCAACTCACACCCTCCACCTCCCGGGTTCAAGCAATTCTCCTGTCTCAACCTCTCAAGTAGCGGGGATTACAGGCATGAACCACCACACCCAGCTAGTTTTGTATTTTTTGTAGAGACAAAGTTTCTCCATGTTGGTCAGGCTTGTCTCGACTTCCCCTACCTCAGGTTTTCTGCCTGCCTTGGCCTCCTAAAGTGCTAGGATTACAGGTGTGAGCCACCGCGCCCGATTGAGGCCAGATTTTTGATTGACAAATAAGGTTATGTTCTTTGAGGGCCAGCAGAATTGTATCAGTGCTCACTGGCTGAGAAGTGTGCAAGCATAGCTAGTACTTGATTACACTCCATCCCACTCTCTTTAGCAAAACACACATGCTACGGCCCTGCTCTCTGTAGTCTTAGATCTGTGCGTTCAAGAATGTACAAAAGGGCTGGGTGCGGTGGTTCATGCCTGTAATCACAGTCCTTTGGGAGGCTGAGATGGGTAGATCACCTGAGGTCGGGAGTTCGAGACCAGCCTAACCAACACGGAGAAACCTCCTCTTTTCTAAGAATACAAAATTAACCGGGCATGGTGGCACATGCCTGTAATCCCAGCTACTCAGGAGGCTGAAGCAGGAGAATCGCTTGAACGTGGGAGGTGGAGGTTGTGGTGAGCTGAGATCGCACCATTGCGCTCCAACCTGGGCAACAAGAGTGAAACTCCGTCTCAAAAAAAAAAAATGTACAGAAGCTGGGCGTGGCAGCTCACACCTGTAGTCCCAGCACTTTGGGAGGCCGAGGCAGGTGGATCACCTGCAGTCAGGAGTTCAAGACCAGCCTGACCAACATGGTGAAACCCTAAAAATACAAAAAATAGCTGGGTGTGGTACTGCATGCCTGTAATCCCAGCTACTTTGGAGGCTGAGGCAGGAGGATTGCTTGAACTCAGGAGGTAAAGGTTGCAGTGAGTCGAGATTGTGCCACTGCACTCCAGCCCGGGTGACAGAGCAAGACTCCATCTCAAAAAAAGAATGTACTAGGCTGGGCAAGGTGGCTCACGCCTGTAATCCCAGCTATTTTGGAGCCCAAGGCAGATGGATCATGAGGTCAGGAGTTCAAGACCAGTCTGGCCAAGATGGTGAAACCCCGTCTCTAATACAAAAAAATCAGCCGGGCATAGTGGCAGGTACCTGTAATCCCACCTACTTGGGAGGCTGAGGGAGATAATTGCTTGAACCCGGGAGGCGGAGGTTGCAGTGAGCTGAGATCATGCCACTGCACTCCAGTCTGGGCAACAGAGTGAGACTCCGTCTCAAAAAAAAATGTACAAAGCCCATGAGGGCCAAAGCCCATAGGCCCCATGCCCCTGTAAGAAAGTCTTTTTGTAGGCTACTTCCTTCATCCTTATTCATGAGAGCAGAGCCCTAGAGAGCCTCAGGCAACACAGTCAGTCCTCTACGTGGACTGATTAGAACCAAGTACACCTTCCTCCTCTTGGACCAGAAATCAGGGCTTGGCCAGAGGGAGCCGGCTGGATCCCAGCCCCATTGCAACCTTCATCACACTGCTTGTTCTGGGTCCACCCCAACAGCAAGGCAGCCCTGCAGGTAACAAGAGAATTTTGAAGAATTCTATATACATGTGTCTCTGTACAAAGCAAATAACTGATTAAAGATGTGTTACGAGTTTCTCAAAATTTTCCGTGTAGGGAGAGATGTGAATGGACCAAATTTCACCATTATTTACTTCTAAACATAGTCTTTTGTTTTGTTTTGTTTTGCCACTGAAAGGAAAGCATGGATAACTTTCAGGAAAGCAAGGACAACTTTCAGGAAAGCAAATGTTGTATACAATAAAAGTTGTTATAATATAATCTTCACATTCAGTTTATTGGATATTTTCACCATCCAGAAATATACAGGAAATAGGGTATGGTTAACTATGTGGTTCTTTCAGTGCAATGAACTTCTTTGACTAAAACTACCTCCTGTGCTGCTACCTCAAGTACCAGAGGCAGTGAATTTCTGAAGACTTAATTCCTAGACCACTCCCATCTTGTGACCTCATTGGCTTTATTATTTTTAACTAAAACATGTGAGTTGAATTTAGATAGGTAAATGTGGATTTGAAATTTAATATTCCAATAATTCAGTCAAGAATTAACTAAGAGGCCAGGCATGGTGGCTCATGCCTGTTATCCCAGCATTTTGGGAGGCTGAGGCGGGCAGATCACAAGGTCAGGAGTTCAAAACCAGTCTGGCCAACATGATGAAACCCTGTCTCTACCAAAAATACAAAAATTAGCTGGGCGCAGTAGTGCATACCTGTAATCCCAGCTACTGGGGAGGCTGAGCCGGGAGAATGGCTTGAACCCAGGAGGTGGAGGTTGCAGTGAGCTGAGATCGTGCCATTGCACTCCAGCCTGGGTGACAGAGCAAGACTCTGTCTCAAAAAAAAAAAAAAACAAAAAAGAATTTACTATAGAGAAGAAAGCAGATGTTTAACATATATAAATATATATGCTTAACATATATTCACTCAAATTGAATATATATGTATTCATATGTATATGTATATGCCAAAGCTCATCAGTATATAATTGATAAGGTCTTCAGTTTTATTTAGTTTTAAATAACCATTTTAATCTATTGTGTAACTTATTAAATGTTTAAAGAAAAACTCTTAGATTATAATTGTATCTACTTAACATTTTAAACTACTAGGACAGGCACAGTGGCTCATGTCTGTAAGCTCAGCATTTTGGGAGGCCAAAGCTAGAGGATCGCTTGAGCCCAGGAGTTTGACACCAGCCTGGGCAACTTAGGGAGACCCCTGTCTCTACAAAAAATTAAAAAATTAGCTGGGCATGGTGATGTGCGCCTGTAGTTCCAGCTATTTAGGAGGGAGAATTGAGCCACTGCACTCCAGACTGGGCGACAGCAAGACCCTGTCTCAAAAACAAAACATAACAAAAACCAAAAAACGTTTTAAGCTTGTTTTTTTGAGATGGAGTCTTGCTCTGTCGCCCAGGCTGAAGTGCAGTGGCACAATGTCGCCTCACCACAAACTCTGCCTCCTGGGTTCAAGCAACTCTCCTGCCTCAGCCTCCCGAGTAGCTGGGATTACAGGCGCACACCACCATGCCTGGCTTATTTTTGTATTTTTAGTAGAGACAGGGTTTCACCATGTTGGCCAGGCTGGTCTCAAACTCCTGACCTTGTGATCCACCCACCTCGGCCTCCCAAAGTGCTGGGAGTATAGGCGTAAGCCCCTGTGCCCAGCCAACATTTTAAGCTTCTAAACACATTGTACAACTAAGTTATTTTCAACATTAAAAAATTGATCTATTTTTAAAAATATATAACTTCTCTTAGGATGGTAAGATACAATTTTTTTTACACATCCTGTCATTAAACAGTTGTATTTTAAGTGACGATTTTTTAAAGTTCCTGACAGTTCAGGAGATTTTAAATATAGAAGGGATGATGATGGTAAGCCTTTCATTCAATTAATTGGTTCTCCTACAAAGTTTAGCAGATAGTCTCAGTTTCAAAGATGAAATCAATTTTATTCCTTTGCAGTCAGCTGTTAATAGTTGCCTGTTTCAGGGGACAAATAGATACAAATGAACTCTTGATGTTCTTGAGTACATATGGGAGAAACAGAACAGAGCAAACTTCCCTTTTTGCCTTACCAGGCAGATTCAATAATGCAAGAAGAATGGGGCTGGAGCTCTGATTTCCTCATGAGCTGTGAGTCTTTGAGCAATTTACTTAACCAGTCTAAACATTTAATCTCTTTGTTTGTTAACTGAAGGTAACACGTTCCTTGCAGAGTATTTGTAAATATTATAAATATTATAATACATTATGAATCATATTGTTTCTCACAGTAGATGTTCAATAAATGGTAGCTGGGTACCTGAGTGCTCATCTCCTTTTCCGCCCTCCACAGATTATTCCTTGTGAGAATTACAGCCCCTGGTAGTAGTGATCAATAAATATTTGTTGATTTGAAAATGTCGCTTTTTAAAGGCTTTTAAGATAATCTTTCCTGTAGAATTTTAGACCTTTGACTTATTTTTCCCTTCAATTTATTTTATTTATTTATTTAGCATCTGACTTATTTTTCCCTTCAATTTATTTTATTTATTTATTTTTTGAGTTGGAGTCTTGCTGTCACCCACGCTGCAGTGCAATGGCACAATCTCCGCTCACTGCAACCTCCTCCTCCAGAGTTTACGCAATTCTCCTGTTTTAGCCTTCCGAGTTGCTGGGATTACAGGTGCACGTCACTGTGCCTGGCTAATTTTTGTATGTTTAGTAGGGATGGGGTTTCACCATGTTGGCCATGCTGGTCTCCAACTCCTGACCTCAGGTAACCCATCCACCTCAGTCTTCCAAAATTACTATGATTACAGGTGTGAGCCACCGCGCCCTTCCCCTTCAGCTTCTTAAAATCTAATTTCCTGGTGTCTAAAAGCACAGGTGACATCACTGGCTAGCACAAAATCTTTTTTTTTTTTTTTTTTTTGAGACGGAGTTTCGCTGTTGTTGCCCGGGCTGGAGTGCAATGGCGCGATCTCCGACTTACCGTAACCTCCGCCTCCTGGGTTCAAGCAATTCTCCTGGCTTAGCCTCCAGAGCAGCTGGGTTTACAGGCCACCACACCCAGCTAATTTCGTATTTTTAGTAGAGATGGGTTTTCTCCATGTTGGTCAGGATGGTCTCAAACTTCACACCTCAGGTGATCTGCCCGCCTCGGCCTCCCAAAGTGCTGGGATTACAGGTGTGAGCCAGCACGCCCCGCGGGAAAACCAATTTTTTAAATGGCTTTAAAAAATAAGTTGTTGTTGCTCTTCTTCCTCCTCCTCTTCCTCCTACTCCTACTTCTAGCAATCTATATTCACAATATTAGGGTAATGTCTTTCTTGACTCATCCTTTGTACTGTTTCCTTCACTCTTACCTCGTTGCTGTGGTTAGAGAGGCACTATACCTACCTTCAAGCCAGGAATAATGCATAGGGTGCTGTCAGTCACATCACTCTTTTTTTTTTGAGATGGAGTCTCGCTCTGGTTGCCCAGGCTGGAGTGCAATGGTGTGATCTCAGCTCACTGCAATCACCACCTCCCAGGTTCAAGCGATTTTCCCACCTAAGCCTCCCGAGTAGCTGCGATTACAGGCACCTGCCAACGTGCCCGGCTAGTTTTTGTATTTTTAGTTGAGACGGGGTTTCACCATGTTGGCCGGGCTGGTCTCAAACTCCTGACCTCAGGTGATCCACCTTTGTCAGCCTCCCGAATCACTGGGGTTTTTTTTTTTTTTTTTTTGAAAGAGTCTCTCTCTGTCACCCAGGATGGAATACAGTGGCACAATATTGGCTCACTGCAACCTCCGCCTCCTGGGTTCAGGCAATTCTCCTGCCTCAGCCCCGCGAGTAGCTGGGATTACAGGTGTGCGTCCCACGCCTGGCTATTTTGTATTTTTAATAGAGACAGGGCTTCACCTGTTGGTCAGGCTGGTCTCAAACTCCTGACCTCAAGAGATCCTTCTGCCTCAGCCTCCCAAAGTGCTGGGATTAAAGGCGTGAACGACTGCCTTCGGCCTACATCACTCTATTACACCAAGAAAACACAAGCATTCTCAGAAGCCTCCAGGAAACTTCAACTTACCTCTAATTGACAAATATGTGTCACATGGACATGCCTAGCAGCAAAGGTATCTGGGAAAGTGAGTATTTGGCTATTCCAGACTGGATAGTGAAAATGGCAAGGGAGTTTGAAATGAGTGTTGGGTCAGTCAACCAATAGCATCAACCACAACTTCCAAATACAGTCATCCCTTGGTATACACCAGGGATCTGGCTCTCCATATACGTGGGTTTCGCATCCTGGGAATACTGTATTTTTAATTGATGTTTGATTGAAAAAAATACATATAAGTGGGCCAGGGCAGTTCAAATCTGTGTTATTTGAGGGTCCATTGTATAAACTGGCAGGGACTTGACACTAGAATCTGACTGAGTATGGTGGCTCCTGCCTGTAATCCTAGCACTTTGGAAGGCTGAAGTGGATGGATCACTTGAGGACAGGAGTTCAAGGCCAGCCTGGCTAACATGGTGAAAACCTGTCTCTAGTAAAAATAGAAAAATTAGCCGGGCATGGCGGTGTACCGCTGTAATCCCAGCTACTCGGGAGGCTAAGGCAGGAGAATTGCTCGAACCCGGGAGATGGAGGCTGCAGTGAGCCGATATCGTGCCACTGTACTCCAGCATAGGTGACAGAGCAAGACTCTGGCTCCAAAAAAAAAGATAGTGAAATCTGATACCCAATGCCATAAGCTTTGTTAAGCCGTGTTTGCCAATCAAAAGAATCACTTAGACGGGCGGATCATGAGGTCAGGAGATCGAGACCATCCTGGCTAACACGGTGAAACTCCATCTCTACTAAAAAACACAAAAAACTAGCCGGGCATGGTGGCGGGCGCCTGTAGTCCCAGCTACTCGGGAGGCTGAGGCAGGAGAATGGCGTTAACCCAGGAGGCGGAGCCTGCAGTGAGCCGAGATGGCACCAGGGCGACAGAGCGAGACTCCGTCTCAAAAAAAAAAAAAAGGATCACTTAGAATATGTATTAAATAAAAACATAAATTCCTTAGATTTTCCTCTGGGGAGTCTGACTCAGTTGGTTTAGAGGTAGAGGTAGGAGTTTGTTTCCTAAAAACACACCAGTGGATTTTTCTCATCAACCAAATCTGAGAATTGGTCCAAAGGATATCTCTGATTAGCTTTGCCCTGGTCATAAATATTCAGCTCCTTAGGATGCTATTATTATTATTATTTTTTCTTGAGACAGAGTATTGCTGTGTCACCCAGGCTGGAGTGCAGTGGCACGATTTTGGCTCACCGCAACCTTTGCATCCCTGGTTCAAGAGATTCTTATGCCTCAGCCTCTTGAGTAGCTGGGATTACAGATGCATGCCACCACACCTGGCTAATTTTTGTATTTTTAGTAGAGATGGGGTTTCACTATGTTGGCCAGGCTGGTCTTGAACTCCTGACCTCAAGTGACCTATGGGACACTATTATAAACAGAACTGTGTTTTCTTTTCCTTCAGATGTTGCTCCACCTCTTCCCTATCTACATCCTCATGTTCTTTCTTTTAAGTATTCCACTCACAATGTTGCTCTCAAAATATTCTCCTCCAGATAAATCCCTCTATCACTTTTTTCTCCTGTCTCTATGGTTTCATTAAAAAGGCCTCTTCATCTCTTATAAATCTGTCCCAATTCGGCTTTGACCCTATCTCTTCACTTTCCTAACCCTCTCTTTCTTTCTTTCCTTCCTTCGTTTCCTTCCTTCTTCCTTTCCCTTCCCTTCCCTTCCTTCCCCTTCCCCTTCCCTTCCCTTCCTTTCCTTTCCTTTCCTTTCCTTCTTTGACAGAGTCTCACTGTGTTGCCCAGGCTGGAGTGCAGTAGCATGATTTCGGCTCACTGCAACCTCCGCCTCCCGTCCTAACCCTGAATTTCTAATATTAGTCACTTTATCTTTTGTTTCCAAGTTTTACTTTATTACTTCAGATACATCAATTAGATTCTTGCTACAGAAGTCATGATCTCACTGAACATTTACAAGAAAAATTCTCGAGCTCCTATGTTTACATGTGACCACATTGATTCTATACAACCCTTTCTGGAAGAGGGGAGTGTTGTGTCATGAATAGCACACAGAGATATGACAGACAATAAGAGGCATTGAACAGGATGGGTTGTTGTGCCGAAGGGGTTACGCAAGGCACAGAATACAAAGAAAATATGCTCTGAATGTTGAGAAGAAGATTGGGTTTGGAAGCTAACAAGAACAACAACCAAAGAAAAAAAAACAGAGAGAGAAAAGTAACTCCATGAAGATGAAGATGGCATTATAGCATTTTTCTTCCCTGCACTTACCTTCTTTTTTTTTTGAAAGAAAAGATCTCACTGTCACTAAGTTGGAGTGTTGTGGTACAATCATAGCTCACTGTAACCTTGAACTCCTGGGCTCAAGCGACCCTCCCACCTCAGCCTCCCTAGTAGGTAGGACTATAGGCATGTGCCATCATATCCCACTAATTTTTTTTTTTTTTTTTTTGAGACATAGTCTCACTATTTTCCCAGGTTGGTCTCAAACTCCTAGACTCAAGCCCTGCACTTAACCTCCTAACACACTCTATACTAGAAGGTAAGCTCCATAATGCAGGGATTTTTTGTTATCGTTTTGCTGTTTAACTTCTAAATCCTCAGCAGGGCCTGGTGCAGAGTAGCTCCTCAATAAGTATTTGTTGATTGAAGAGCATGTGAATGAATGAATGAGTGAATGCAGGAAATGGTAAGATCAGCATGATTGAAGTCATGTTCCAGTTGGGTTGGAGTAGAAGATGGAGTTCATTGTAAGAATGTTGGAGTGCGACAAAGGAGTTTGTCGCTCTACTTTAGGCAATGGGCAAGAGGGGAACCTGATGAATTCCTAGGGTCACCTTACCTCATTTCCATACTTAGTGTAATTACTCCAAAGAAGTTGGAAAGGAGATAAAAATGCAGAAGCAGACCCGGGCTCTTTATCAGGAAAGGATGATTTGCTGATGGAGTTGATTGGAGAGGCTGTGAGATGTGATTGGGCCAGCTCTGCATAGCTGGCTTGCTGCTCCCCGGGAGACTGAAGTTGGAGCCACAGATCAGTCAGAGAATGTGGCTACTGATGATAGACACTAGAATATTCTAGGGACAAGTTTCTTTTTCTGGATCTAGGGGCCGTATCTCTCACATATGCCCATTGGTTTCCACTCTTAGCACTTTGTTTTGAGATGGAGTCTCACTCTGCTGCCCGGGCTGGAGTACAATGGTTTGATCTTGGCTCACTGCAATCTCTGCCTCCCGGGTTCAAGCGATTTTCCTGCCTCAGCCTCCCGAGTAGCTGGGATTACAGGCGTCCGCCACCATGCCTGGCTAATTTTTACATTTTTAGTACAGACAGGGTTTCACTATATTGGCCAGGCTGGTCTCGAACTCCTGACGTCGTGATCTGCCCACCTCAGCCTCCCAAAGTGTTGGGATTACAGGCGTGAGCCACCGCGCCTGGCTTTACCACTTTTACGCTAATCTTAGTAGCCTCTCGCTGGTGGATTCCTAAAATTGTCTCTTAAAAGATTTCTCGGCCGGGCGCGGTGGCTCAAGCCTGTAATCCCAGCACTTTGGGAGGCCGAGGCGGGTGGATCACGAGGTCAGGAGATCGAGACTATCCTGGCTAACATGGTGAAACCCCGTCTCTACTAAAAATACAAAAAACTAGCCGGGCGTGGTGGCGGGCGCCTGTAGTCTCAGCTACTTGGGAGGCTGAGGCGGGAGAATGGCGTGAACCTGGGAGGCGGAGCTTGCAGTGAGCCGAGATCACGCCACTGCACTCCAGCCTGGGAGACACAGCGCGACTCCGTCTCAAAAAAAAAAAAGATTTCTCTACTTCCTCTTTTTTTCCATTCCAACACCACACAAACACAAAATCTATTATCTCACTGTCCTGAAGGACTGCTTTTAATGTTGTAATTTTCCTGCTTTAAGGTCATAATAGATCTCTAGTAATTACCTATTAATCTATTCCATCTATAGGTTTAGCTTTCTCTCTCTCCCTTCCTTCGCCCTTTCTCCAACTCTCTTTAACCAATAATCAGTCTTCTTTATACATATTTAATGTTTCTATTGTAGTCAAACAGAGCTACTCTTATTGATTTGTTAATACACAAGTGAACCAGATATTGTCTATCGGCATCTGGCACATTTTACACTGTTTTATCTCCCCTGTTTTGCAGGGGCTGGAAACCTGGGAACATTTCTCATGCTCCCTTGCCAGCACAGTTTCAGACGTAGCTTGAGTTCTGCCAATCAGATATACTGGTGAGAGATTTGGAAGGCAGAAGAGAGATGGCAACCACTCTTGTCTTTTTCCCTTGTTGCTGGTGATGGGCAGCCCTTGAAGTCAGCAGAGTCTCTAGCAGCCTCCAGATGCTAGGAAGCACCTGGCCAAATTTCTAGTTATTAAGTAAAAGAGGGCCAGGCTCAGTGGCTCACAGCTGTAATCCCAGCCTTTGGGAGGCCGAGGCGGGTGGATCATGAGGTCAAGAGATCAAGACCATCCTGACCAACATGGTGAAACCCCGTCTCTTCTAAAAATACAAAAATTATCCAGGCGTGGTGGCACACGCCTGTAATCCCAGCTACTCTGGAGGCTGAGGCAAGAGAATTGCTTGAACCCAGGAGGCAGAGGTTGCAGTGAGCCGAGATCGCACCACTGCACTCCAGCCCGGGAGATGGAGTGAGACTCCGTATCAAAAAAAAAAAAAAAAAAAAGCCCTCAAAGACCTAAATATCTTGATATACGTGTGAATGTATTTTTTAATCTAATTATCTGGAAAATCCTGTCTATTTTCCATTTTAGGTGTATAGAGTAGGATCATCATTAAAATATATTTTTAAAATGTTCCCAAGTGTATCTATATAAAGAATCCAGTGTCCCTCTTTAATTTCCCCATTCAGATCAATATCTATTAAAGTAACACATTTGAAATTTCTATAATATTTAATATAATACCAAATGAGAAAAACAGAAAAGTAACATTATGCTAATATGATTTAAAGAGCACTTAATTATCTAATATAATTATCTCTAAGCCCCAATTATAATATATTATTATCCTTACCAAAAAGCCAACTGTCTTGAGTCATAGCTAAAAGTGGTAGCATTAAAAAAAAAAAAAATTTGATCTGATAGTCAACTACCTATTTACTATTTAAAAACACCTTAGGCTGGGTACAGTGGCTTATGCCTTTAATCCCAGCACTTTGGGAGACCAAGGCAGGTGGATCACTTGAGGTCGGGAGTTTGAGACCAGCCTGACCAATATGGTGAAACCCTGTCTCTACTAAAAATACAAAAAAAAAAAAAATTAGCTGGATATGGTGGCAGGCACCTGTAATCCCAGCTACTCAAGAGGCTGAGGTAGGAGAATTGCTTGAATCCTGGAGGAGGTTGCAGTGAGCCAAGACACTGCCACTGCACTCCAGCCTGGTTGACAGAGTGAGACCCTGTCTCAAAAAAAAAAAAAGAAAATTAAACCCTAAAAACACCTTAATGTCCTCTAAGTTTCTGTGCTATTCCTTACAATGTCAAATAAAGATAAAGGAGAATGTCAAGGCATACAAATGTATTAATGAGAGCTGAGTTCTACTCTAACCTATTATTTGCTCCCTCTGTATCTTCCCTGGTAAGCACTATCTGGCACATCCTTACACAAAGCCATCTTGCTTCCTAGTCCACTGCATTATGCCAGTGTTACTTTTACTGCATTATTGTTATGGTTGGTAACAATTTTTTTTTTTTGAGACGGAGTTTTGCTCTTGTTGCCCAGGCTGGAGTGCAATGGCGCAATCTTGGCTCACCGCAACCTCCGCCTACCAAGTTTAAGCAATTCTCCTGTTTAAACCTCCCGAGGAGCTGGGATTACAGGCACGTGCCACTACGCCCGGCTAATTTTTGTAGTTTTAGTAGAGACTGGGTTTCGCCATGTTGGTCAGGCTGGTCTCGAACTCCCAACCTTAGATGATCTGCCCGCCTCAGCCTCTGAAAGTGCTGGATTACAGGCACCCGCCACCACACCTGGCTAATTTTTGTATTTTTAGTAGAGATGGGGTTTCACCGTGTTAGCCAGGATGGTCTCGATCTCCTGACCTTGTGATCCGCCCGCCTTGTCCTCCCAAAGTGCTGGGATTACAGATGTGAGCCACTGCACCCAACCAACATTTTGGATATTTTAAACCTTAAGTGTTTAATGTTTTATAGGTCGATTCTTGTTTTGTTTTTGTTTTTGTTTTTGAGACAGGGTCTCATTCTGTCACCCAGGCTAAAGTGAAGTGGTGCAATCATGGCTCACTGCGGTCTCAATCTCCTGGGCTCAAGCAATCCTTCCACCTTGGCCTCCTGAGTAGCTGGGACTACAGGCACACACTATCACGCCCGGCTAAATTTTATTTTTAATTTTTGGTGGAGATGAGGTCTCACTATGTTGCCCAGGCTGGTCTCAAACTCCTGAGCTCAAGTGATCTGCCTGCCTCAGCCTCCCAAAGTGCTCGAGCCACTGTGTTCAGACTATAGGTTGATTCTAAAAGATGAAAAGTAATAAATAGCATTTAAGTTATCATGACTATGTAAATATTATTCACTGCAGAGATAAACCTTGTGATGTTATTTCCTGCTCTATTGTTCCAATATGACAACACTGGTAATAGTCAAAAGAATGAATACAATGAATTCTCCCAGTTCCAATCTACCAATTGCTCAACATCATGGCACGTTTAAAAATATTAGCATCATACCTTTTCTTATGGAGTTTTGCTTTTGTTTTTCCTGAAGTTTCTAATTATATCCCTCTCATTCTTTTTTACTGCTTTGTGTAAGAGTCTATGGCATAGATGCACTATAATTTAGTTCACACTCCACTATTGCTGAGCATTTAGGCTGTTTTTTCATTTTTTCCTACTATGAATAATGCTTCAATGAATATCCTGCCCATACATTTTTGTGTACATACAAATTTCTGTAAGATAAAAAGCTAGAGCTGGGTTAAAGAGAATATGCATCTTAAGAACTACTGCCAAGTAGTCCTCAGAAAGAGGCACTGCCATCTATAGTCTCACCACCACTGTAAGGGAAGGTCTAATTATTAATTTAATTTTTTTTTTTTTTTTTTGAGACAGAGTCCCTCTCTGTCACCCAGGCTGGAGTACAATGGCGCGATCTCAGCTCACTGCAACCTCTGCCTCCTGGGTTCAAGTGATTCTCCCTGCCTCAATCTCCCAAGTAACTGGGACTATAGGTGTGCGCCACTACTCCTGGCTAATTTTTGTATTTTTAGGAGAGACTGGGTTTCACTATGTTGGTCAGGCTAGTCTCGTACTCCTGACCTCATGATCCACCCACCTTGGCCTCCCAAAGTGCTGGGATTACAGGCGTGAGCCACCATGCCGTGCCTGGTATAATTCTGTATGGTGTTTCTTAGACTCCTATTAATCATTTTGATTTTTGCCATCTATTTCATTGCTGTTTTAATTTTTTTTTTCTTCTTATTACTGAGGTAAAGCATCTCTTTGTAAGCTAATTGGCCTTTGGTATTTCCTCTGTAGAGCATTGATTTTTGGGTTTTTTTTTTTTTTTTTGTTTTTTTTTTTTTTTTTTTTTTTTGAGATGGAGTCTCGCACTGTCGCCCAGGCTGGATTCAAGTGATTCTCCTGCCTCAGCCTCCCGAGTAGCTGGGATTGCAGGCACCCGCCACCACGCCCGGCTAATTTTTGTATTTCTAGTAGAGATGGGGTTTCACCATGTTGTCCAGGCGGGTGTCACCATGTTGTCCAGGCTGGTCTCAAACTCCCCAACTCAGGTGATCCGCCCACCTCAACCTCCCAAAATGTTGGAATTACAGGCGTGAGCTACTGTGCCTGGCCTTTTTTGGTCTTTTTTAATGTTTAGGTTTCCTTACGTATTTTGAACATTAATTCTTTTTTTCCGTTGAACAAGTTGCAAATATATTCTCCCAGTATATCAATTGTCTTTCAACTTTGTGGTGTCTTCTGTCAAAGATAAGCTTTAATTTTCATGTAGTTAAAAAAAAATCACTCTTTTAGGCCAGGTGCGGTGGCTCATGCCTGTAATCCCAGTACTTGGGGAGGCCGAGGCAGGTGGATCATGAGGTCAGGAGTTTGAGACCAGCCTGACCAACATGGTGAAGCCTGGTCTCTACCAAAAATACAAAAATTAGCTGGGTGTGGTGGCACGCGCCTGTAATCCCAGGTACTGTGGAAGCTGAGGTGGGAGAATTACTTGAAACCGGGAGGCGGAACTTGCAGTGAGTTGAGATGGCACCACTGTATTCAGCCTGAGCGACTCTGTCTCAAAAAAAGAAAAACAACACTCTTTTTTTCTCTATAGGTTTTATACTTTGTGTTGCTTAAGATGGGCTTCCCTAGCCTAAGGTAATAATCATGCTTTTCTCTGTGTTAGAAAATACCTTTATAGGTTTCTTTTTATATTTGGCTCTTTACCCCTTCTAAAATGTTTTGTTTGTACATGATGAGGTAATTTTCTTCATTCTGCATGTGTGTATGACAAACTGCAAGTTTCTGCTCATGAGCAGAAAGGTAGTATGGTAACAACTTTTCCCTGCAAATTTTTATTTTTTTTTCTTTTTTTGAGACAGAGTCTCACTCTGTCGTTCAGGCTGGAGTACAGTGGCATGATCTCGGCTCACTCCAACCTCCACCTCCTGGGTTCAAGCAATTCTCCTACCTCAGCCTTCCAAGTAGCTGGAATTACAAGCACACGCCTCCATGCCTGGCTAATTTTTGTATTTTTAGTCGAGATGGAGTTTCACCATGTTGGCCAACCTGGTCTTGAACTCCTGACCTCAAGCGATCTACCCATCTTGGCCTCCCAAAGTGCTGGGATTACAGGCGTGAGCCATGGCACCCAGCCTGCCCTGCACATTTTAAATTATCCCTCCCTCTCCTCTCTCTTTGTCTCCTACTCCGAAGGCAACACTGGTCAATGTGTGACACACTTCAATAGGCCTTTCTAATGTTAAGAATAATCCCAGCACCCATGAAGTATCCATTCCTCTCTCTCTATAGAAGCCGCCATTAGGGCTTATCCATGTCTAGTTCTCCTCTCGTCCTAGGGCACATGGAAGACTGTACTTCTCAGATCCCATGCTTAGTTAGTTGTGACTAATTCTGGCCAGTAAGTTCTGAGTGGAAACAATGCATCATTGACATGTCATTTCAGACTGAGGAGTGGAGCCCCACCTGATCTTAAAGCTTCTTTTCTGAACTCTTGCCTTGGGACAAAGGCGCCTGTGTATCAAGACATTGTAAGGAGGACAGGTGACCTGCTGACCTGCTCAGAGGACTTGGTGTAAGTGAGAAATAAACTCTTTCCTGCTAAGCCACCAACATATTTTGCTTGTTTATTACCACATCAGAAGGCAAATGAGTAAAGTATGACTCAATTTCCCAGTCAACCTTGATTCTGCTATTTTATTTTTTGGTTGACAGTTTACAAACTTTGATCCTTTATCATTTGAAACAAGTCATTGGCAAAGTATCTCGCAACTGATCTGAGAAATACCAATATCATTTATTCATTATTTAGGGATGTTAATTGTGCGTAAACCCAGAACCAGGCTCTGTGAATAAGATGTGAGTATGAGAGACCTGACCTGTCTCCTCATAGAACTTGGCAGAGATCTCATAGACAAGGCTGTGCAGGGAGTGGAGAAGGGTGTGGCTTTGGAGTCAGATGATCTACATTTGAATCTTGGCTCTGCCTCTTATTGGCTGAGTAAATTTAGGCAAGTCAATTAACCTTTCAGTGCTTCATTTCCTAATCAATACAATTAAGAGTACATGAGTTGATGCATGTAAAATATTTACCACAGGGCTTGACAAGCAATAAGCACTAAACGAATGCTAGTTATTATCACTATTGCAACCATGGGACTAGAATACACCCAGGTGTGTTAGAGGTAGATAGAACTATACTCCAAAAACATAAAGCCAACGTCACTGCACAACAGTCCCAGCTTAGTAATTTGCCTCATGCTTCAGCATGGTGTCCTCACCATTAGAAAACTAGCAAAATAGTTCTAAGGCAGGAAGAAGCAGGTATTATAAAAAGCACCTTGTGCTGTCATTCCTCTCTCTCTCTCTCTCTCTCTCTATATATATATATATACACACACACACACACACACATATATATGTATATAAAATAATTTTTTTTTTGAGATGGAGTCTTGTACTGTCATCCAGGCTGGAGTGCAGTAGCATCATCTCAGCTCACTGCAACCTCCACTCCCAGGTTCAAGCAATTAGCCTGCTTCAGCCTCCCAACTAGCTGGGATTACAGGCATGCACCACTGTGCCCAACTGGTTTTTGTATTTTTAGTAGAGACGGGGTTTCACCATGTTGGCCATGCTGGTCTCGAACTCCTGACCTCAGGTGATCTGCCTGTCTCGGCCTCTCAAATTTCTGGGATTACAGGCATGAGATACTGCGCCTGGACCATTCCTATATTTTTAATGTTTAACTTTTAATGTTCCAGGGCTCTAACCTAATTAAAGATATTCTATTTTTAGATGGCCTTTAAAAAATAACATCTAGATCATGGACTCTGAAATTCTTAGTATGTGTGTATATATATATTTGAGATGGAGTTTCACTCTGTCACCCAGACTGGAGTACAGTGGCGTGATCTTGGCTCACTGCAACCTCCGCCCCCTGGGTTCAAGCAAGTCTCTTGCCTCAGCCTCCCAAGTAGCTGGAATCACAGGTGCCTGCCACCACACCCAGCTAATTTTTGTATTTTTAGTAGAGAAGGGGTTTTGCCCTGTTGGCCAGGCTGGTCTTGAACTCCTGACCTCAGGTGATCCACGCGCCTCGGCCTCCCAAAGTGCTGGGATTACAGGCGTGAGCCATCACGCCTGGCCAGTATATGAATATAAGAACTTTGTATATTTAGCTTGTGGCTAAATATTGCATATATACATATGTACTTAAACTTGTATAGGTATGCACTTATCTAAATGGAGCACTTTCTATAGAGAGAGCCAGATTTGTTTTGAACCCTGAACTTTACATGTTGCTGTTACCCAAGATCACAGAACTAGTCAGTAGCAGAGACAAGATTAAAATCATAAAATGATCAAATGTTCTTTCCATCACAACCCTGTCTCACAGAAGAAATAACCACCTTTGACTTACTAGGACTGCAGTCAACTCGGAAAATATAGTAATATATTGCACATACACACATTTTTATTGCTAGACCATATAACCTTATCTTCAATGGAGGTTTCAGTATTTTCTCAGTAAATACAAACCACTTCCTTTGTGTAGCACTATAGCTAAATTATTAATAAGCACAGTAGACAGTAAGATCTTTGGTAGAGCTGTAGATCTAATATTGGGTCAATTTCAGAATCTCACTCCTTTCCTCTTACAAAAAACTGCTATACCTTTTTATTATTGTAGCCCTCTGTTCCATGTCCTCCAAAACCACTAATCAAATCCCTAAGGGAAAGAAAAATGAACATTTATTATGAAACTCACATTTATATGCTAGGAAGAGTCTTCACATAAGCACAGACATTCAACAAATATACAATCAATTCAAATATAGACATGGTGCATAATTTTATTTCAGTTTTATGAAACCCTTAAGAGCTCACAGAAAAGCGTGTAAGGGAAAAGACCTGTAACCTTCTCATCATCTTTATTCTTGTTTGGGTTGGTATTTGGTTCAACAACGAATCAATGAGCTGTAACAAATTGCCAAAACCAAAAAAACCTCTGGTTTCATATGTGAATGTGTTGTGTGTATGTGTTGATTATTTGTTGTGAAAATACGTGAAATATGATTAGTAAACTTTTGAAAAAATTCCTATGATCTCAATTACCCAGAGAAACCCACTGTCAATATTTTGATGTATATACTTCAGAAATTTTTCCTCTGTGTGTATATGTATTGTGACTATATTTTCATGCTAAAAGTATACATCTGTATCATCATTCTTAATGGCCACATGTTTTTCCCTTGTACCATAACTATGTTCTATAATTTATATATTCAATATCCATATTGTTGGTCAATTAAGTTGTTTCCAATTTTCACTACCGTAAATATCCCAGTGGAATTGCTGAGTCAGATTCTTCAGAACAGGCTATCAGGACTATTCAAAGTAAACGCACGTAGGTAGGTCCTCTGTATTTCTTTCTTTTTTTTTTTCTTTTGAGATGGAGTCTCACTCTCTCACCCAAACTGGAGTGCAGTGGTGCAATCTTGGCTCACTGCACTCTCCGCCTCCCGGGTTCAAGTGATTCTCCTGCCTCAGTCTCCTGAGTAGCTGGGACTACAGGCGCCGGCCACCACACCCGGCTAATTTTTGTATTTTTAGTAGAGATGGGGTTTCACCATGTTGGCCAGGATGGTCTCGATCTCTTGACCTTGTGATTCACCCGCCTCAGCCTCTCAAAGTGCTGAGATTACAGGCGTGAGCCACCGCCCCCATCAGGTCCTCTGCATTTCTCAGTGTTCAGCCTGTTGGCCCTTCATTACTCTCTCCCTCGAGTATGGTAACGTTGAAGGAACATGGATAAGGGAATCCGAGGCATATGGATACTTGGATTCCAACCTCAATTCTGATTACTAATTAATTTTGTGAAAGCCATTTCCGGTCATTTGCCCTGTAGAGTGGAAGAACTGAACTAAAATGGAGGTGCAACAGGTCAGATGATCATCAGAATTACCACAGAAATTTAATATATGTTCCTGGGTCATGACTTACAACTTTTGAGTCTAAATCTCCGTAGTAGGACTCGAGACTCTGCATTTTCAAAAACTCCCTGAGTGCTTCCAGTGCATTGCAGGCGGGAGCCCACTAGCCCCAGTTGCCCCCAAGGCCTCTCCTGCTGGAGCTCATTCATATTTTATGCTCCCCTTTCCACTCCCTTAAATCCCCTATGGTCTTCCCTGTGGTCCAGGAAGTTTGTGTTTAATAGTACAGGAAAAACCATGCTCATGTCTGTAATCCCAGCACTTTGGGAGGCCGAGGCAGGTGGATCACGAGATCAGGAGTTCGAGACCAGCCTGACCAACATGGTGAAACCCCGTCTTTACTAAAATGAAAATACAAAAATTTAGCCGGGCATGGTGGCACACGCCTGTAATCCCAGAGGCCTGTAATCCTCAAGAGGCTGAGGCACGAGAATTGCTTGAACCCAGGAGGTGGAGGTTGCAGTGAGCCAAGATTGCACCACTGCACTCCAGCCTGGGTGATGAAGTAAGGCTCAGTCTAAAAAAAAAAAAAAAAAAAAAGGTGTAGGAAAAACAGAGAGATTAAAAAACAATACGTTAATTAAAAACAAAACTCTGGGCCAAGAGCAGTAACTCACGCCTGTAATCCCAGCACTTTGGGAGGCCAAGGCGGATGGATCACCTGAGGTCAGGAGTTCAAGACCAGCCTGGTCAACATGGTGAAACCCCCTCTCTACTAAAAATACAAAAAAATTAGCCGGGCACGGTGGCGCATGATTGTAATCCCTGCTACTCGGGAGGCTGAGGCAGGAGAATTGCTTGAACCCTAGAGGCGGAGGTTGCAGTGAGTGGAGAGAGCACTATTGCACTCCAGCCTAGGCAACGAGAGTGGAACGCCATCTCAAAAAAAAACAACAAAAAACAAAACCAAAACTCTTGCCTGTAATCCCAGCACTTTGGGAGGCTGAGGCGGGTGAATCACCTGAGGTCAGGAGTTCAAGACGAGCCTGGCCAACTTGGTGAAACCCCCTTTTTACTAAAAATGCAAAACAGTTAGCAAGGTATGGCAGGGCATGGCAGGGCATGCCTGTAATCCCAGCTACTCGGGAGGCTGAGGCAGGAGAATCGCTTGAACCTGAGAGGCAGGGGCTGCAGTGAGCCAAGATGCCGCCACTGTACTCCAGCGTGGGCAACAGAGCAAGACTCTGTCCCCAAAAAATAAATAAATAAATAGAAAACTCTTGAACCATTTTTAAGAAGCAATTAAAACCAAGATAATAAAATAGTCTTTCTGCTACTTACTGATTTACCTGTTGTCCAATTTAATAAAGTGTTGGTTTTAAAAATTACATTTTATTCTTTTTCAAAGTCTGATTGAAATTTTTCTTGTTATTCAAGCAGATGCACAGGACAAATGACAAATAAGCTGCCTAGATTACAATTGAAAAGTTCCAAGTAACTTGTAGTTCCTAAAATCTACGATTTTATTTCAGATAGTCTTATAGATGCTAGAAAAATACACACACACTTGGCAGGTCTAACTCTCTATGGGGAACATACTAACATAAAAGGCTTATTAAAATGCAGCTGTTTTTTGGAAAGTGAAATATAATACACTGATTCAAAGGTACAGCCAGTCAACCAATACTAATTTAGAACACAAGGTTTATCTAAGATCTCTGCTTTCGCGCATCAGTTCAATGGAGCTAGGTTTAGAAAGCATATGTAGTATTTTCATTTTTCATTCTTAAATAAGTACAAATAAGATATTTCTAACTCTCTTCAGTTCCTTATTAACTTTTTTTTTTCTTTTTTTCTTTCTTGAGATGGAGTCTCATTCTGTAGCCCAGGCTGGAGTACAGTGGTGCGATCTCGGCTCACTGCAGCCTCCGCTTCCCGGGTTCAAGTGATTCTCCTGACTCAGCCTCCCAAGTAGCTGGGATTACAGGTGTGTACCACCAATGCCTGGCTAATTTTTATATTTTCAGTAGAGACAAGGTTTCGCCATGTTGCCCAGGCTGGTCTCAAACTCTTGGCCTCAAGTGACCCACCTGCCTCAGCCTCCTAAAGTGCTGGGATTACAGGCCTGAGCCACTGCTTCCGGCCCCTTATTAATCTTTACACCTCCATGGAAAAAGAACAAAGTCAGTGATTCAGAGTGGAAACTTAGAATCTATGCTTAATTCATTCTTATACACCAGTAACAGACAAACAGAGAGCCAAATCAGGAATGAACTTCCATTCACAATTGCTTCAAAGAGAATAAAATACCTAGGAATCCAACTTACAAGGGATGTAAAGGACCTC
>NW_012102155.1:1704444-1719566 GCF_000951045.1 Mandrillus leucophaeus
AGCCACGATCATGCCACTGTACTCAGCCTGGGCAACAGAGTTAGGCCCTGTCTCAAAAATAAATAAATAAATAAATTAATTAATTAATTAAAAAAAGAATCTATGCTTAATTTAAAAACTGAATAGTAATGGAATTTAATTTTCTTTATCATTATCATAAAATGAAGATGATATCTTTTTTCTTTTTTCTTTTTTGAGACAGAGAGTCTCACTCTGTCGCCAGGTTGGAATGCAGTGGCGTGATCTTCTTGGCTTACTGCAACCTCTGCCCTCCTGGGTTCAAGTGATTCTCCTGCCTCAGCCTCCTGAGTATCTGGGACTACAGGTGCCTGCCACCATGCCCAGCTAATTTTTGTATTTTTAGTATAGATGGGGTTTCACCATATTGACCAGACTCGTCTCGAACTCTTGACCTCAATTGATCCGCCCACCTCAGCGTCCCAAAGTGCTGGGATTACGGGCATGAGCCACCGCGCCCGGCCAGATTATACTTATTAATGCTTAAAGGACAAAAGGAGAAAACAAGGATTTGAGACCAGAAAACATATTACCTTAAGTGAAACAAGCTTTATTATTTCAATCTATCAATTAAGACATGTTTAATCATGAGATTCTAACAAAAATCTGAGCCCTTGATTCAAAGATCATACTATCATGATAGTATCTGCATTTTCAATGAATACTTAACAATGAAAATGCATTAACACTTTCTATCAAATATCAGCCCGGTAATGGATGATTATCCTTGCACAGTATTCTCTTCTGCTGCGCATTCTAATTTGTATCATCTGATGCAATAAACTCTTTGGCCCAGGATTAGTAATACAATAAAATCAAGCCATTTTAGAAGGCTTTTAAGGTGCTGAGTTGTTTTCTAGGTTGTACTTTACTACAAATGTGATATTCCAGAACAGAGGTCCCAAAGGTTGCTGTTGCTGAGAGTCATTTATCTATAGCCTCAATAACAAAGCTAGTGTTAGATATGAAATCATTCGTAATACTTCTCAGCAAAGAAAGTATACTCAAGGGCTCCAATTTAAGCCCTTATAGCAAAAAGAAACCTAGAATTGGAATTGTCTTGATAGCCTCAATTTACTATTTGAGGGGTTGGAGTGGAAGAGATAGGATTTAATTTTCTTTCCACAGGGAAAGAGAAAACTGTCATGAAGTTAAAAAGCCATAAACCAAAAGTTCTCCCCCTTTTGTGAGGGGAAACTACTGTAATTCCCCCAAAGTGCAGAGACCTTCCTTCTCAAGTGAATGGAGCAGACAGAAACCATGCCAGCTTTGCTCCTTTCTCCCGGAATCCGGGGGGTGTGGAAGAAGTTGTGTGGTAGTAATTGTGTGTGTGTTTTTGTTATGTCTTTGAGAAAAGGACCTTTGAAATATAGTGAGTCAGTCAGGCATGGTGGCTCACGCCTGTAATCCCAGCACTTTGGGAGGCCAAGGCAGGAGGATCACTTGAGGTCAGGAGTTTGAGACCGGCCTGGCCAACAAAGCAAAACCCCGTCTCTACTAAAAATACAAAAATTAGCTAGGTTTCGTGGCACGTGCCTGTAATCCCAGCTCTGTCTAGGTTCAAGCCTCCCGGGTTCAAGTGATTATCCTGCCTCAGCCTCCAGAGTAGCTGCGATTACAGATGCCCACCACCATGCCTGGTCTTTTGTTTATTTTGAGACAGGGTCTCACTGTGTTGTCCAGGCTGGAGTGCAATGGCACAACCATAGCTCATAGCAGCCTCAGCCTCTCGGGCTCAGGTGATTTGATTCTTCCACCTAGCCTCTCAAGCAGCTAGGACTACAGGCATACATCACCACGCCAGCTATTTTTGTTTAATTTTTTGTACAGACGAGGTTTTGCCATGAGTGCTCAAGCAATCTACCCGCCTTGGCCTCCCAAAATGCTGGGATTATAGGCATGAGCCACCATGCCCAGCCCAAAGCTAACTGTAAACACAGAGTAATACCATTCATCCAGCTGCTTGGTGATGAAGCCCCATTAAAATGACTCCTAGGCTCCAATTTAAACTCAGATAACAGAGAAACCTCAGATTGGAATTAGGGGAAGTGGAAGCTCTGCTCTGTGCAGTCATTTAGCGACCTTTCCAAAGTCTTTGCAATACCCAGGACGTCAGAGCCCTCCAGCAGAGCCTCAGATAAGGGACAAAAGACAGTGGATGTAGAAAGCACACCTGTCAACTGCCATGGCCCGCAAGTGCCTCCCATCGCCCTGCTCACAACGCACTGGAGAGAGCTCTTTTTTTTTTTTTTTTTTTTTTTTTACGGAGTCTGGCTCTGTTGCCCAGGCTGTAGTGCAGTGGCCGGATCTCAGCTCACTGCAAGCCCCGCCTCCCGGGTTCACGCCATTCTCCTGCCTCAGCCTCCCGAGTAGCTGGGAGTACAGGCGCCCGCCACCTCGCCCGGCTGGTTTTTTTTTTTTTTTAGTAGAGACGGGGTTTCACCGTGTTAGCCAGGATGGTCTCGATCTCCTGACCTCGTGATCCGCCCGTCTCGGCCTCCCAAAGTGCTGGGATTACAGGCTTGAGCCACCGCGCCCAGCCTGGAGAGAGCTCTTTATGGTCCCTTCCTAGATTCAAGGCACCTGGGCTGTGCAAGCCAGCAGTGTGCCCAGGAGGGCAAGAACATGGCAAATGGCAAAGAGCTAGCCAGTCTCAGAAATTCTCAGTAAATATTTGTTAGATTAAATGAACTACTTCTTATTTATTATTATTACTATTTTTTGAGAGAGTCATGCTTTGTCGCCCAGGCTGGAGTGCAATGGCACAATCTCCACTCACCACAACCTCTGCTTCCTGAGTTCAAGTGATTCTCCTGCCTCAGCCTCTCGAGTAGCTGGGATTACAGTGCACGCGCCACTACGCCCGGCTAATTTTTTGTATTTTTAGTAGAGACGGTATTTCACCATGCTGGCCAGGCTGGTCTCGCACTCCTGACCTCGTGATCTGCCTGCCTTGGCCTCCCAAATTACAGGCGTGAGCTGCCGCGCCTGGCCGTAAATGAACTACTTCTTTCTGACTTCTGTATATTGAAATGAATCATCCTAGACCTTACACTTAGACTTTGCTGAAGCTGTGGTAATAGCTCCCTGTTTATAGCTCCCGGAAAACATCTGTATATAACAAGAAAGTCTTGGTGACACAATTCCTTAACCCAAGACAATGGATTGAGGATGGTGAGAAGGGAGTAGGCCTGACCTATACCCTCTGAAGTGGCATTTATATATGTAGTACTTGACTATTGTGACTACTAATATATTTTTACCTCTCCGGGAACAGCAACTCCCATGAAGTGTGTGTTATTTATTTCACACTTATGTAGCGCTTGTCCTCTTGCAGGAAATCTTCGAAGCACTTTGCTAATGTGAAATGACTGAATTCTCATAAGCCTATGAGGCACTGTTTAGCTCCATGTTGTAGTTGGGAAAACTGAGGCACAGAGAAAACAGGAAACTCCCTAAGAATAATAGCTCATAAACAATGGGGCGGAGATTCAAAACCAGAGAGTTGGGTTCCAAAGGCTGAGCTCGTAACCACCATATCATGCTATCTGTCCTCATGTAAGCCTCTCCCTCTCTTTTGCCACACTTGAGTTTGTACTCCAGGATATTATGTACACAAGTAGGCGTTTGGCTAACATTTTTATAGGGCCACTGCTCTTTCATATTGTTTCTAGTTGGTAGTTACAAATAGAAATGGAGCCTGACGGCTAGGCGCGGTGGCTCATGCCTGTAATCTCAGCACTTTGGGAGGCCAAGGTGGGCAGATCACTTGAGGTCAGGAGTTTGAGACCAGCCTGGGCAATATGGTAAAGCCTCATCTCTACTAAAAATACAAAAATCAACTGGGAGTGGTGGCACATGCCTGTAATCCCAGCTACTTGGGAGGCTGAGGCAGGAGGATCGCTTGAACCTGAGAGGGAGAGGTTGCAATGAGCCGAGACTGCGCCACTGCCCTCCAGCCTGGGTGACAGAGCAAGACTCCATCTCAGAAAAGAAAGACAGAAAGAAAGAAAGAGAGAAAGAAAGAAAGGAAGACAGAAAGAAGGAAAGAGAAATGAAGCCTTATAAACATACATTTCAGGCTCAACAATCAAATTCCAGAAATTGGCTGGGTGCGGTTGCTCATGCCTGTAGTCCTAGCACTTTGGGAGGCCGAGGCTGTAGATTGCCTGAGGTCAGAAGTTCGAGACCAGCCTGGCCAACATAGTGAAGCCTCATCTCTACTAAAAATACAAAAAAAATAGCTGGGCGTGGTGTCGGGCACCTCTCATCCCAGCTACTCAGGAGGCTGAGGCAGGAGAATTGCTTAAACCTGGGAGGCGGAGGTTGCCGTGAGCTGAGATCGTGCCACTGCACTCCAGCCTGGGCAATAAGAGTGAAACCCCGTCCCCCTCCAAAAAAAAAATTCCAGAAATCCTTAATGCATTTCCCAATTCATATTACTTCATCAGGCTCAAACAATGAAGAGAATTCCAGGCTCTAAGAACAGGCCTTTTATCCTTACCTTACAAATTATATTTCATTCATTCATTTATTCATTTTATTCAACCAATATTTATTAAATCCCCTCATAAGCAATAAGAGACAATTGTGAGCAAAACAGACATGGTCCTTCCTGTCATGAGCCTTGTGGCCATACTTGAATCAAATATGCTTACAAATACACAGAAAATTATGACTGTAAAAGTTCTATGAAAAAGTGTAATCATATAAATGTACATGATGGGGAATGCAAATAAGTCTGAAGAGGCTTACTTCCCTAAAAATGTGACATTTGAGTAGGAGTTAAATAAGTTGAGAGAGGCATGAGAAAGAAAGACTATTTCAAGCAAAAGAAATAACCTTTGTAAAGGCTCTTCAAAAGGAAGAAGATAGTAGTTTGGAAGGAACTGAAGAAAGACAAATGTGAGAGGCACTCAGAGAGCACAAGAGAGGGAGGCATAGGAAGCTTAGGGTCCCAAGGGGGCTCTCAGGCCACACGGAGGATTTTGGTGTTTTCCCAAGAGCAGTGGAAATCCAGTGAAAGATTTTAAGTGGGGGGCCCAGGCACAGTGGCTCACACCTGTAATCCCAGCACTTTGGGAGGCCGAGGGGGGCAGATCACGAGGTCAGGAGTTCAAGACCAGCTGGCCAACATAGTGAAACCCCGTCTGTACTTAAAATACAAAAATTAGCTGGATGCGGTGGCTTACACCTGTAATCCTAGCACTTTGGGAGGCCGAGGCGGGTGGATCATGAGGTCAGGAGATCGAGAGCATCCTGGCTAACATGGTGAAACCCTGTCTCTACTAAAAATACGAAAAATTAGCTGGACGTGGTGGTGGGTGCCTGTAGTCCCAGCTACTCGCAAGGCTGAGGCAGGAGAATGGCGTGAACTCGAGAGGCAGAGGTTGCAGTAAGCCGCGATTGTGCCACTGCACTTCAGCCTGGGCGACAAAGCGAGACTCCATCTCAAAAGCAAAACAAAACAAAACAAAACAAAAAAACAAAAATTAGCTTGGCGTGGTGGCACACGCCTGTAGTCCCAGCTACTTGGGAGGCTGAGGCAAAAGAATCGCTTGAACCGACTAGGTGGAGGTTGTTGTGAGCTGAGATGGCACCACTGCCCTCCAGCCTGGGCAACAGAGCAAGACTCCGTCTCAAAAAAAAAAGAAAAAAAATAAAGTCCGGGCGCAGTGGTTCACGCCTATAATCCCCGCACTTTGGGAGGCCAAGGTGAGCAGATCACTTGAGGTCGGAAGTTCAAGACCAGCCTGGCCAACATGGCAAAACCCCATCTCTACCAAAAATACAAAAATCAGCCGAGTGTGGGGGCACGCGCCTGTAATCCCAGCTACTCAGGAGGCTGAGGCAGGAGAATTGCTTGAACCCAGGAGGCGGAGGTTGTGGTGAGCCAAGATGGAGCCATTGCACTCCAGCCTGGGCAACGAGAGCGAAACTTGGTCCCCCACCCCCCCAGCCCCCCAAAAAAGAAGATTTTAAGCAACGTGATCCTTTGCATTTTAGAAAGATCTTTCTGGCAGACAGATTTGAGGGGCTCATAGTGGAAATAGGTAGATCACTTAAGAGGCCAGTGCAATGTTCCGTACATAATTATATTTGTGCAACTGGCCACCTAAAGTACGTGTGAAGTTGTCCTTACCAGTCCCCCCTGAAACTCAAGATACAATAAGAAACTTTCCATACTGACTTGTATTTTGCTTGTTTCAGCATGGATGGCCCATCTCTCCTTGGAAAAGGACACCTTTAGGACTCCAAGTGTAAGAAGGCATTTTGTGGATATTCTTCTTTCCCCATTATAATTTAAGATTGATAACATGGAAGCAGCAGGTCTTATAGAGGGCATCCAGCTAACTGGATAATAAAAAATTGAAAGGTTATATAAATAGATCATTGAATATAATAAATATTTATAGTACCAGTGAATGAAAGGAAAAAGCATATAAAGAACCATCAGTGATATGAGAGGTGATTCTAGAGTTCTTTCTTTGGGGATAAGGGTACTATTTTTCAGGAGGGAGGCTGGGCTCTGGCAATATAATCTGGAGTATTTTTCTTTTTGAAACTCATGTAATAGTTCAAGAATATTATTCTAGGATGGGTATGAGGTGGCCCTTTGGTCAGAGATACTTGTTCCTGCCTTATTGATTATCCATCCTTAAGGCATTGACCTTAGTAAGGTTTCTTTTTGTTGTTGATGTTTTTTTGAGACAGAGTCTTGCTCTATCACCCAGGCTGGAGTGCAGTGGCATGATCTCGGCTCACTGCAACCTCCTAGGTTCAAACGATTCTCCTGCCTCAGCCTCCCGAGTAGCTGAGATTACAGGTGCCTGCCACAACACCCAGCTGGTTTTTGTATTTTTAGTAGAGACGGAGTTTCGCCATGTTGGCCAGGCTGATCTCAAACTCCTGAGCTTGGGTAATCTACCGGCCCTGGCCTCCTGAAGTGCTGGGATTACAGGCGTGAGCCACTGTGCCCAGTCTACTTTAGTAAGGTTTATAATAGTTAACTAGCCAGCAGGAAGGAGAAGTGGAGAAGTAAAGATCAAACCTGCTTCCTTTAATAGCACAACTCACAAGTTGTACATGTTGCTTCTGCTCACACCTCATTAGCTAGCACTTAGTCACGTAGCCAAGAGAGACTGGAAAATCCAGTCTGTTACTGGAGAAGTGGAAAGCAGATATTGAGGCTGGGCTGGGCACAGTGGCTCATGTCCATAATCCCAGCACTTTGGGAGGACAAGGCAGGAAGATCCCTTGAGCCCAGGAGTTCAAGCCCAGCCTGGACAACATAGGGAGACCTCATCTCTATTAAAAAAATGTGAAATTTCCTGAACATGATGGCTCATACCTGTAGTCCTTGCTGCTCAGGAGGCTGAAGCTGGAGGATTGCTTGAGCCCAGGAGCTTGAGGCTGCATGGAGCTATGATTGTGCTATCGCACTCCAGCCTAGGTGACAGTGAGCACTTGTCAAACACACACACACACACACACACACACACACACACACGAAAAAGAAAAAGAAATTAGATATTGGGAACAGATAGACAGCATTCTCACCCACAGAGCTGTAGGTTAAACGAGCTTACTGCCTATTGAGAAAAAAGACATAAAACAAATAATTATACAAATTATAGCTGTATAATACAATTACTATAATTATAAGTAAAAAGTACAGGTGCTATTAGGGTCACTAACAAAGGGGTTAAACCTAATCTGATGGAGTGATGCGAATGGGAGTGGGGGCACGTGGAATACTTTTCTGTGGAAATAACATCAAGACTAAGACCTGAAGAAAGATGAAGAATGAACCAGAACAGCATCTTTTGCAGAGGGAATCAGAAGGGACCATGGTACCTTCTAGAGACTCAGAGACCATAACCCAGAGAGAAAGGGTGGAGAAGGAAGGGCTTGCGTGCGACCAGAAGTAGCTGGTGGGAAAAAAGAGTGCCTGGAGCCAGTGTGGAAAGTAAATTCCTTGAGGAGTTAATGATGCAATTTGCCTGACAAAAAGATCATCCAGCTGCAAAGTGGAGAGAGTATGGGCTGAGACAAGACCAGAAGCAGAGAGATCAGGTGGCAGTAAACCAAGTGGAGATGGAAAGATTTTGTATGTCTGAAAATATCTTTATTCTACCATCATAAATAAATGCTGCTTAGACTTGATTCAAAATTTTAGACTTCAGCCAGGTACAGTGGAACACGCCTGTAGTTGCAGCTACTCGGTAGGCTGAGCAGGGGGATCGCTTGAGCCCAGAAGTTTGAGACCAGTCTGGTCAGCAAGACTATGTCTAAAAATAAAAATGAAAAGAAAAAAAAATTAGGCTTCAAATCATGTTTTTTTTTTTTTTTTTTGGTCTCAAAATACTGAAGACATTGCTTATCTTCCGATAATCAATGTTGTCAATATAAAATCTGATTCCAGTCAAATCCTTGTTCCTTTGTAAACTGTGTCTAGAATTTTCTGGTTTTCCTGAGGATCCTGAAATTTCACCAGCATTTCTGTTGGTTAAAAACAATTTTTTTTTTTTTCCACTGGGCGCGGTGGCTCACGCCTGTAATACCAGCACTTTGGGAGGCCAAGGCGAGCAGATCACTTGGGGTCAGGAGTTCGACACCAGCCTGGCCAACATGGCAAAACCCTGTCTCTATTAAAAATACAAAAATTAGCCAGGTGTGATGGTGCGCTCCTGTAATCCCAGCTGCTTGGGAGGTTGAGGCAGGAGATTCATTTGAACTCAGGAGGTGGAGGTTGCAGTGAGCCAAGATCATGCCCCTGCACTCCAGCCTGGGCGACAGAAAAAAAACTCTGTCTCAAAAAAAAAAAAAAAAAAAATTATCTTTTTATTTGTTCTGCTTTATCTGCAACCAGTGGTACTTGGAGTGTGAAGCTCACTGACTTTCTTCAGTTCTGGGAAATTGTACTTTTCTTCTAAAAACTTCCCTATTCTTTATTTCTGTTTCCTCTTTCTAGAGCTCCTATTAACTCCTTTCTAGAGTTCCATATTAATGGAATCTTTTTAATTATCTGAAGTATTCAACTGTTCTGTAATACTTGATATTGCTAATCAAGTATTCTTTTTTGGCTAAGAAACATTACTTTGGGTATTTTAGTTAACTGATTTGATCTCCTACTGAGTCCGTTCTATATTTATCCCACCTATTGAATTTCAGAGACATATTTTTTTCACTTGTAAGATGAGAGTTTTATTTTAAACAAATCAGCTTTATGGAGGCATAATGTGCACACAGTAAAATAGTTATATTTTAAGTACATAGTTAGATGGATTTTGACAAATGTATATACCCATATAACAACCACTCTGAACAAGATATAGGACATTTTATCAACTTCAAAGTTTCCTTTTGCCTTGGTGCAATCAATCCTCCTCCATCTTCCAAACCATTGAGCAGTGACATTTATTACTACAGATGAGCTTTACATTTTCTAGGACTTCATATAAGTAGATCATATCATATGTAGTCTTTTGTGTCTTGCTTTTTTTGCTAACCATACTACCATACTATCTGTGTGAATCATCCGTGCTATTGCATATACCAGTAGTTTGTTCCTTTTTTTTTTTTTTTTGAGACAGAGTTTTGCTCTTGTTGCCCAGGCTAGAGTGCAATGATGCAGTTTGGGCTCACTGCAATCTCTGCCTCCCAGGTGGAGGCCAGTTTGTTCCTTTTTATTTCTGAGTAGTATTTCATTACATGGATATACCACAATTTGCTGATCACCTTACCAGTTGATGGACATTAACATTTGTTATTGTTAGGCTTTTAAATTTTGGCCATTTTAGCTACCCTGAGCACACTGCCCATGAGTTAGCCCTGCTCCACAAGGGGCAGTTAAGGAAAAAATTTAAAAAAAATTTGACCGGCCGGGCACGGTGGCTCACGCCTATAATCCCAGCACTTTGGAAGGCCGAGGCAGGTGGATCACCTGAGGTCAGGAGATCAAGACCAGCCTGGTCAACATGGTATAACTCCATCACTACTAAAAATACAAAAATTAGCTGGTGTGGTGGTGTGCACCTGTAATCCCAGCTACTTGGGAAGCCAAGGCAGGAGAATCACTTGAACCCAGGAGGTGGAAGTTGCCGTGAGCTGAGATAGCACCATTGCACTCCAGCCTGGGCAATGAGAGCGAAACTCCATCTCAAAACAAACGAACAAAAAATTGCCCATTTTAGTGGGCATGTATTTCATTATGGTTTAAACATGCACTTCTCTAATATGTCCAAGTGCTTTGAGGTCATTCATATATTTTCCTGTTTGCCTGTTCAAATCTTTTGCCCATTCTCAAATTGAGTTATTTGTCTTCTTTTTATTGATTTGTAAAGATCTTGGTTGCAAGTCCTTTATTTGTGTTGCAAATAGTTTTTCCCTGTCTGTGGCTTCACTTTTATAGTGTTTTTTTGTTTTTGTGTTTTTGAAAAAGTAGTGTCTTTTAAAAAATAGAAAAATTCAATTTTGATGAAGTACAATTTATAATTTTTTAATGGTTAGTGCTTTTTTTTTTTTTTTCCTCGCTCTGTCACCCAGGCTGGAGTGCAGTGGCGTGATCTCAGCTCACGGCAAGTTCCGCCTCCTGGGTTCACGCCATTATCCTGCCTGAGCCTCCCGAGTAGCTGGGACTATAGGCGCCCGCCACCACGCCCGGCTAATTTTTTATATTTTTAGTAGAGACGGGGTTTCACTGTGTTAGCCAGGATGGTCTCAATCTCCTGACCTCGTGATCTGCCCGCCTTGGCCTCCCAAAGTGCTGGGATTACAGGCGTGAGCCACTGTGCCCGGCTGGTTAGTGCTTTTTGTGTATTATGTGAGAGATTATTCAAGGTTCTTTTCCCCCCAGTTGCTTGGAGATGTGGATATTCAGTTGTTTCAGCAATTTTGTTGAAAAGACAAACTGACCTTTCTCTTTTGAATTACTTTGGCATCTTTGTAAAAACGATAACTGACTATGTATTTATGAGTCTGTTTCTGGACTTTCCATTTTGATTTTGATTCATTAATCCCATACGCCCATCTTTACACCAATATTAGACTTTTGCTCTGTGGTCTTTTTGTTTGTTTGTGTGTGTTTGAGATGGAGTTTTGCTGTTTGTCACCCAGGCTGGAATGCAGTGAGTGATGTGATTTCTGCTCACTGCAACCTCCGCCTTCTGGGTTCAAGTGATTCTACTGCCTCAGCCTCTCTAGTAGCTGGAATTACAGGCACATGCCACCATGCCCAACTAATTTTTTGTTTTTAGTAGAGATGGGGTTTCACCATGTTGGCCAGGCTGGTCTCGAACTCCTGACCTCATTGATCTGCCCACCTCAGCCTCCCAAAGTGCTGGGTTTACAGGCGTGAGCCGCCGCACCCAGCTCCTTTTGCTTTGTAGTAGGTCTTGAAATCAGGTGGTATTAGTCCTCTAAGTTTTTTGGTTTTTCAAAATGACTATTTTCCAGGGATTCTTGGTCTTTAGCATTTTAGTATAAATTTAAAAATCAGCTTATCAATTTATGCAAAAACATCTCAGGTTTTGATTGAGATTGCTTTAAATCTGTAAGTAACTTTGAGAAAATTAACATCATAACAATATTTAGTCTTGCAAGTCATGAACATGGTGTACCTCTCCATTTATTTAGGATTTCTCTAATCTCCTTTCCACAATGTTTTATAGTTTTCAGTATATAGGTCTTATAAATACTTTTAAGTTTTTCCTTGGTTTGTTTTTGTTTTTTTTGAGACAGAGTCTCACTCTGTTCCCCAGGCTGGAGTGCAGTGGCCCGATCTCAGCTCACTGCAAGCTCCGCCTCCTGGGTTCACGCCATTCTCCTGCCTCAGCCTCCCGAGTAGCTGGGACTACAGGCGCCCGCCACCACGCCTGGCTAATTGTTTTTTGTATTTTTAGTAGAAACGGGGTTTCACCTTGTTAGCCAGGATGGTCTTGATCTCCTGACCTCGTGATCCGCCCGCCTCGGCCTCCCAAAGTGCTGGGATTACAGGCGTGAGCCACTGCGCCCCACCGACACCTTTAAGTTATTTTATGTGTTTTGTGCCATTTGAAATGGTTTTATTTACTTTTTATTTTCCAATTACTTGTTGCTAGTATGTATAAATACACATGAATTTAGTATATCAACCTGTATTTTGCTACTTTGCCAAATTAACTTACGAGTTCTATTAATTTTAAAAAATATTCCTTCAGATTTCCTAAATACCTGATTGTGTCATCTGCAAATTGGCAGTTTTACCTACTCCTTTTCAATCCATATGCTTTTTTATTTTCTTTGCCTTATTTTATTACCAAGCTAGAACCCCCAGTACACTGTCGACTAGAAATTTAAGAATTGTCATCTTAGCCTTTTTTACAAACTGGAGAGAACAATCCATCTTTTATCATTAAGTTTAATATGTTACCTGGGGGCTTTTACAAATGTTCTTATCAAATTTAAGAAGTTACCTTCTCTTTCCAGTTTACTGAATTATTATTTTAAAATTGTGAATAGGTATTGAATTTTGTCAGTTCTTATTTTACATCTATTGATAAGATCATAGTTTTCCTATGTTCTGCAACCTGATTTTCAATTTTTAAATATTGTATTCATTGTATAAACGTCACTTGTATTTCTTTGCAATTTTGAAATGTACTTCTTAGCTATAGGTTTTGTGTTTATATTCATAAGGAATATTGCTTTCTGTTTGAGTAATATTTTATCTGGTTTTGCTATCATGGTAATGCTTATAAAATGAGTGGGAGGATTAAATAATAGTAATGTTTATAAGATGAGAGTTCTGTAAGATTAGCATTATTTCTTCCTTGAGTGTTTGATAGAATTCGCCAGTAAAGTCATTTGGGCTCAAGAGTTCTGTTTGTGGGAAGGTTTTGTGTTACAAATTTAATTTCTTTAATAGATAAAAGGTGTATTCAGTTTTCTTCTATCTTCCTGTATTGGTTTTGGCAGTTTGTTTTCTTCAAGGAATTTTTCCATTTCCTCTAGGTTGTCAAATTTATAGGCATACTGATTTTCACAGTATTCTGTTATTATCCTTTAAATGTCTGTAGGATTTGTAGTAATGTCCAGTCTTTCATTTCCAATGTCACAACCAGTCTCCTCTCTTCTCTCTCCTCCCCTCTCTCTCTAGTCCATTCATGAGTTCATTACTTTTACTGATTTCTTTAAATTCCAGCTTTTGGTTTTGTGGATTTAAAAAAAATATTTTTCTGTTTTCTAGTTCATTGATATCTGTTCTTATTTTTATTTTTTGAGATGGAGTTTCCCTCTCGTTGCCCAGGCTGGAGTGCAATGGTGTAATCTCGGTTCACCGCAACCTCTGCCTCCCGAGTTCAAGTGATTCTCCTGCCTTAGCCTCCCAAGTAGCTGGGATTACAGGCATGCACCACCACGCCCGGCTAATTTTGTATTTTTCATAGAGATGAGATTTTTCCATGTTGGTCAGGTGATCTTGAACTCCCGACCTCAGGTGATCTGCCCACCTTGGCCTCCCAAAGTGCTGGGATTACAGGCGTGAGCCACTGCTCCTGGCCTCTCTCTTTTTTTTTAGTGGTGGTATCTCACCCTATCACACAGGCTTGAGTGCAGTGGCAAATCAAGGCTCACTGCAGCCTTGACCTCCCGGGCTTAAGTGTCCTCATGCCTCAGCCTCCTGAGTAGCTGGGACTACAGGGATGTGCCACCATGGCTGGCTAATTTTTGCATTTTTTGTTTGTTTGTTTTGTTTTCATAGAGACAGGGTCTCGCTATGTTGTCTAGGTTGGTCTCGAATTCCTGGTCTCAAGTAATCCTACCCCCTTAGCCTCCTAAAGTACTGGGATTACAGGCATGAGCCACTGCGCTTGACTTATTTTCTCTCTTTTAAGTTTCATTTCGTCTTCTTTTTTTAACTTCATAAGGTGGAATAGTGAATTATTGTTATAAAACCTCACTTTTTAATATACTTAAAACTGTACATTTCTCCTTTGTCATTAATTTTACTTTATTTATTTATTTATTTATTTTTTGGTAGAGATGGGGTTACCCAGGCTGGTCTCAAACTCTGGGCCTTAAATAATCCTCCCACTTCAACCTCCCAAAGTTGTGCGATTACAGGCATGAGTTACCGCACCTGGCTCCTGCTCACTGATTTAGCTACATCCTAAACGGTTTGATATACTGTGCTTTTATTATAATTCAGTTTAAATACCTCTCTCTTTTCCCTTGCAATTTCTTCTTTGACCCCTAAGTTATCTGGAAGTATGTTATTTAATTTCCAAATATTTGGGAATATTCCACATATGTTTTTGTTGTTATTTTATAGTTTAATTCCACTGTGGTCAGAGAACATACTTTGTGTGATTTCATTTCTTTTAACATTTATTGAGATGTGTCTTGTGGCCCAGTATAAGCTCTTTTGTGGTGAACATACCATAAGCCCTTATAAAGAATGCCTGTTCTGCAGTCGTTGGGTATAATGTTTAACTTTGTCATGGTGATTAATTCTGTTGTTCAAGTCTTCTCTGTCTTTACTATATACCTATCCTTTATCATTACTTACTTCCTACTTGTTACACCACAAGTGAGCTAGAAGTGTTGACATTGACTATAATGTGGATTATAGTGACTATAATTGACTATATATTGACTATAATGTGACTATAATAGTGGATTTCTGAGATGCATACACATTTGGTTTTGTTATGTCTTCTTTATGAATTAACTCTGCACCATTATGAAACTTTCTTTCTCTCTTTTTTTCTCCCTTCCTTCCTTCCTTCCTTCCTTCCTTCCTTCCTTCCTTCCTTCCTTCGTTTCCTTCTTTCCTTCTTTCTTTTGAGATGGAGTTTCACCCTTGTTGCCCAGGCTGGAGTGCAATGGCGTGATCTCGGCTCACCACAACCTCTGCCTCCCAGGTTCAAGCGATTCTCCTGCCTCAGCCTCCCAAGTAGCTGGGATTACAGGTATGTGCCACCACGCCTGGCTAATTTTGTATTTTTAGTAGAGACAGGGTTTCTCCGTGTTGGTCAGGCTGGTCTCGAACTCCTGACCTCAGGTGATCCACCTGCCTCAGCCTCCCAAAGTGCTTGGATTACAGTTATGAACCACCATGCCCA
>NW_012102155.1:1721471-1725765 GCF_000951045.1 Mandrillus leucophaeus
CAGACACTTGCAATTCAGTGTCCAAATGTAAAATACATGATTTATGGCTTTGATGAAGATGTGGTTTGTGGATTCCAAATCATAGTCATCACTGTGTTCCTTTGGCTGTCTGTGGCATGAGCTTCTTGAAGCAATCTCAAATGTTTATTTTCATGTTAATACACCTAGACTTATGGATTGGAGGATAGAGACCTTTTCTTTTTCATCTTTGTATCCCCAGTACCTGGCATCCTGAAGACGTATAGTAAACTTATTGAATGAATTGGGGTAGTGTATGGGAGAGCCTGAGCTTTGGCCCTGTGTAAGTTGGAGTCCTGTTTTGATAGATTGAGGATTCTTGGTCTGTGATAATAGATAGAATTTTAATGAATAGAAGTTATTTTTGGATGGCATTGCTTAAAGGTTTTTTTGGTGGCTAAAGCTTAGAAAATATTTTTTTACAAACACATATAGTGACTTGTCATGGATTTGACCTATTCATTTCATCTTGTTTAATTCCTGTAACCATTCTGAAGGGAATTCCATAGGAAAGGAAATAGGAAAAATCCAGTATGAAATGTTCCTGTCACTGGTTTTTCACATGTATTCAAACTAACCAGATACACAAAAATAATGTAATGGCAGTGGTTAAATGTGTAGTCATAGTATGATTAGCTCTGAAATAAAATGATGATGTTATGTTTGAAATTTTCAACCTGTGCCTTATTAGTAAAAGAGGCTTAAGTTCAACAATAGATTTCCACCTGAGAAAATAGATGTGAATACAGAACTTCTTCAGATTTTTGTTTTCAATATGAGCTCTGACAAAGCTATTTGGGAAAGGAAGACGGTACTGGGACCTAAAGTTTCTATTAAAATACAATATTATTGCCATTAAATTATATCATTGCTTTTTATTTTATATGAGCTTGATAATCTCCTTAGTAAAAAGCTCAGATTTTCTACCCACTTCTTTAAAGGTATTTGACCAAACATTATTTTCTGGAAATAAATGTTTAGATGAGCTCTATGTTTCTTTCTGAGAATAGTTTAAGGAAATAAAGCTTACTGCTACTCTAAGAAAAAGCCCTATTTGAAGTCCAACATGTGGCATTAACTTATTTACTCTTATCAATTGGGTTTCCCTGTCATTGATTTGATTTTTTTTCTTTTATGATTTGATGTGTTATAGTCCAGTTTTGAATGATGGATTTTATGTCCAGAAATATCCTCTGGAATACATATTTCTGTGTTTAATTCTGTAGTGTCTGTCATCAGGAGGAATAGGCAAGAAGTTTAGATTCAGAGGGGTGCCACGTTGGTAATTTGGCTCACATTGCATGGGGAGAATAATCTCTCTCCTAAAATGAAGCACGAGGATAAGTAATAACTTTTTATGCATGATAAGCATCAAAAATATGAACCTGCTGGTCTTTGCTTTTCATTTTTCTTTACCTCTATCTTTCAGTGTGAACCTCCTGCAGTGTGCACACGATGTGATCAATAACTCAATAACTTTTTTCATGCAGTAATTATCTCCATGTGATATTATCTGAACACTGTTTTTCTTTATTACTCAAAAGATGCAGGAGATATTTATATAACCAGCTGATCCCATTTTGGATAAAGGTGCTTTGTGACAGCAGGGGAAATAGTTTATTTTAAATAGCCTTTTAAAATAAATGCTCTATGAAAAGCTTTTGCAGTTAACTTTTACTTAGCATGAGAAGGTGATTACCAAAAAGATTTAGTTCTAAAACTTGTACTTTGTAGATTTTACAGTGTGATAGTCTTGCTTTTCTAACCTTTTTTTTTTTTTTTTTGGATTGAGATGGAGTTGCCCAGGCCGGAGTGCAATGGTGCAATCTCAGCTCATCGCAACCTCTGCAAGTAGCTGGGATTACAGGCATGCGCCACCATACCCAGCTAATTTTGTATTTTTAGTAGAGACAGGGTTTCTCCGTGTTGGTCAGGCTGGTCTCGAACTCCTGACCTCAGGTGATCCACCTGCCTCAGCCTCCCAAAGTGCTTGGATTACAGTTATGAACCACCATGCCCAGCCTGGGTGCCAACTTCTTTTGCAGAAAACTCTTCATTAACTTTGGAGGTGCAGAGTGACTGGTCTAACTTCTAGTTCATCCAGATTGTAATTGTGAGTTCCAATTAGTCCTTACTCCCCGCACCCCAGTATTTTTTTTTCCAACGGCTTTCCTGCAGACTTCAAGTTCCAATGCCAGACATAAAGACAACAGCCTTAGAAGGATTATTTAGCTAGCTGCCCATAATACTTAAGATTATTTCCGTAAAATAAAGTGTAAGCTTCAAAATATGTATTAGTTATCTACTGCTGGATAACAAATTAGATAAAAATTTAGTGGCTGAAAACAACAATGGACTTTTTTTTTTTTTTTAAGAAATAGAGTCTTGCTCTGTGGCCCAGGAAGGAGTGCACTGGTACAATCACAGCTCACTGCAGCCTTGAACTCCTAGGCTCAAGGGATCCTTACGCCTCAGTTTCCTGAGTAGCCGGGACTACAGGTGCGTGCCACCATGCCTGGCTAATTTTAACAATTTTTTGTAAAGATGAGGTCTTGCCATCTTTCCCAGTCTGGTCTCAAACTCCCAGGCTTAAGCAATCTTCCTGCCTCAGCCTCCCAAACTGCTGGGATTACAGGCATGAGTCACTTGCCCAGCCACAATAGACATTTTTTTAAAAATCACAGCTTTTATGGGGTCAGGAAATTGCAAGTGGCTTAACTGAGCATTTGTATCTTGGGGTCTATCACAAGATTGCAGTCAAGATTGCAGTCATCGGCCGGGCGCAGTGACTCACGCCTGTAATCCCAGCACTTTGGGAGGTCAAGGTGGGTGGATTATGAGGTCAGGAGATCGAGACCATCCTGGATAACATGGTGAAACCCCGTCTCTACTAAAAAAAGTACAAAAATATTAGCTGGGCATGGTGGCAGGTACCTGTAGTCTGAGCTACTCAGGAGGCTGAGGCAGGAGAATGACCTGAACCCAGGAGGCGGAGCTTGCAGTGAGCTGAGATGGCACCACTGCACTCCAGCCTGGGTGACAGAGCAAGACTCCATCTCAAGAAGAAAAAAAAAAAAAGATTGCAGTCATCTGAAGGCTTTATTGCGGCTGGAAAAAATGCTTCTGAGTTGCTCAACTCACATGTCTGGCAAAATGGGGCCCATTACTGGTGAAAGGAGTTAGTTCTTCTCCACAGAGATTACTCTACATAGCTAATTGAGTGTCCTCATGATATGGTGAGAGGTTCACCTATAACAAGTATTTCAAGAGAGAAAGCTAGAAACCCTAGTGGTTTTTGTTTGTTTGTTTGTTTTGTGAGACAGGGTCTCTGTCTCTTGCACTCCACTTCAGACTGGAGTGCAGTGGTGCGATCATAGCTCCCTGTAGTCTTGATCTCCTGGGCTCAAGTGATCCTCTCACCTTAGCCTTTATAGTAGCTGGGACTACAGGTGTGTGCCACCATACCCAGCTAATTTTTAAAATCTTTGTTTTTAGCGAGATGAGGTCTTGCTATGTTGCCCGTGCTGGTCTTGAACTCCTGAGCTTCTGCCTCGGCCTCCCAAAGTGCTAGGATTACAGGTGTGAACCACAGCACCCGGCCTAGTATCTTAAAGGTTTATCCTAGAGATGAGTGCCTGATTTATCTCCTCTCCTTTTCCCTTTTCTTCCTTTCCTCACTGTGGAGGTCTGCAGTCACTTCAGTCCCCTTCTTTCTCTAGCTCAACACTCATTACACTCACACTCCAGGCAGCTTGTTCACTTTGGGTGGTGGGGGGAAAAGCAGCAGTAGCTGCCCTTTACTAATTGTAGTGGAAGAGGAAAAACTCTGACTCACATGGCTTATCTAAGACTCACAATTTAATGAATTACTCTGACAATTGTGTGAAAGCTACTCTACTTTTCATTTTTGTTGCCTCTGAGCTTAGAGCATACCTGGAATGGTTTTTTTTTGGGAGAGATGGAGTCTTGCTCTGTTGCCCAGGCTGGAGTGCAGTGGTGTGACCCCGGCTCACTGCAACCTCCACCTCCCAGGTTCAAGCGATTCTTCTGCCTCAGCCTTCTGAATAGCTGGGACTCCAGTCGTGCACCACCTTGCCCACTAATTTTTATACTTTTTTTTTTTTTGAGATGGAGTCTCGCTCTGTCCCCCAGGCTGGAGTGCAGTGGCGCAATCTTGGCTCACTGCAAGCTCCGCCTCCTGGATTCACGCCATTCTCCTGCCTAAGCTTCCTGAGTAGCTGGGACTACAGGCGCCCTCTACCACGCCCGGCTAATT
>NW_012102155.1:1727030-1728024 GCF_000951045.1 Mandrillus leucophaeus
TTTTTTTTTTCCTGAGATTAAGTCTCACCCTTGTCCCTCAGGCTAGAGTGCGATGGCGCGATCTCGGCTCACTGCAGCCTCCACCTCCTGGGTTCAAGCGATTCTCCTGTCTCAGCCTGGGACTACAGGCATTGTGCCGCCATGCCCAGCTAATTTTTGTATTTTTAGTAGAGGCGGGGTTTCACATGTTGGTCAGGCTGGTCTCGAACTCCAGACCTCAGGTGATCCACTCTCCTTGGCCTACCAAAGTGCTGGGATTACAGGCGTGAGCGACTGCGCCCAGCGGATAGAACTCTTGGGGGTCCTTAAGAGCTCTTCTTGCCATTCTCTCAGAGGCTTTACTCCTTCTTGATCACTTTCAACTGTCCTGGATCCTTTGGTTACATTTCTAATGGTCACCAAATGCAAACTAACTCGTGACCACCCTAGCACATTCCTGAATGCTTACTGTCAGAAGAGGCGAATTGGAGATCAATTGCCCAGGGTTGTTTTTCCAGGTGTACTAACCCTCTAGCAGACCCAGCTGGGCCTCCTGAAACTATTCCCAGTGTAATACATGCAGAATGTACAACATTTTAAATGTGCAAAAGAGTGCAGGGAAAATAAATACCTTGTCAATGCAAATTACAAACAATTTTTGTTTGTAAAATACAACTTCGCTGAAATACTCTTCTGTGTGTGCTGTAGACTGGGTGGGTTTTTTGTTTTGTTTTGTTTTTAGTTATTGGCTATTTCCCTTTAATTTCACATCACTTTGTTTCTTCCTCAAATTTCTGGTCAGATGATGGTACATTTTTGTTTGTCTTTAAGCACAATTACCCCTTATAGGATTACCCTTTATAAGAGAAATGTTTCTTTCTTTCTTTTCTTTCTTCCTTTCTTTCTTTCTCTCTCTCTCTTTTCTTTCTTTCTTTCTCTTTCTTTCTTTCTTTCTTTTCCTTTTCTTTCTTTCTTTCTTTTTCTTTTCTTTCTCTCTCTCTCTCTTTCTTTCTTT
>NW_012102155.1:1730191-1740724 GCF_000951045.1 Mandrillus leucophaeus
GCTAATTAAAAAAAGAAATTTTTTTTTTTTTTTTTTTTTTTTTTTGACAAAGTCTCGCTCTGTTACCCAGGCTGGAGTACAGTGGCGCGATCTCAGCTCACTGCAAGCTCCACCTCCCAGGTTCACGCCATTCTCCTGCCTCAGCCTCCTGATTAGCTGGGATTACAGGCAACCACCACCACTAGTTTTTTTTTCTTTGTATTTTTAGTAGAGATGAGGTTTCACCATGTTAACCAGAATGGTCTCGATCTCCTGACTTCGTGATCTGCCCGCCTTGGCCTCCCAAAGTGCTGGGATTACAGGTGTGAGCCACCGCGCCTGGCCAGAAAATTTTTTTTTTTTAGAGATGGGGTCTCACTATGTTGCCTAGGCTGGTCTTGAACTCCTGAGCTCAAATGATCCTCCTGTCTCAGCCTTTCAAAGTGCTGAGATTACAGGCAGGAGGCACCATTCCTGGCCTATTAATACTTTTATTTAACAACCTCAACTCATGTATATGTCAGTGAATCCATTTGTAAAAACATTATGAGATACTTTGTTTCCATTTTGTAGGCTTCATTAACAACACATAACATCAGTGTAAGTCATGGTTCTTTAGGCAACAAGCATATGGCTACATTAAGTCAACTATTATTGATATAATAGATTCTATGAATTTAAATTAATCTGAATTTGCTTTATAAATATGTAGAATAGAATATTTTCTCCTGTGTCGTAGGCACAACACAGCAAACATGATCCACCTATATATCAGGTTGGTGCAAAAGTAATTTGCCATTAAAATTTTTAATAGAGGCAGTGTCCTACTATGTTTCCCAGGTTGGTCTCAAACTTCTGGCCCCAAGCAGTCTTCCCATCTTGGTCTCCCAAAGTGCTGAGATTATAGGTGTGAGCCACTGCACTCAGCCTATATTGTTAAATAATGTTGTAATACTAAAAATCCTAAGTTATGTTGGTTAAGATTTTTAGTTAAAAACAAGTAAGTTGGCCGGGTGCCGTGGCTCACGCCTGTAATCCCAGCACTTTGGGAGGCCGAGGCAGGCGGATCACGAGGTCAGGAGATCGAGACCATCCTGGCTAACACGGTGAAACCCCGTCTCTACTAAAAATACAAAAATTAGCCGGGCGCGGTGGCGGGCGCCTGTAGTTCCAGCTACTCGGGAGGCTGAGGCAGGAGAATAGCGTGAACCCAGGAGGTGGAGCTTGCAGTGAGCCAGGATCGCGCCACTGCACTCCAGCTTGGGCGACAAAGCGAGACTCCGTCTAAAAAAAAAAAAAAAAAAAGAATATAGTTTTGGGAATTCAAACTGGGGAAAATGAGATTTACAAAGTAAGAAATCCAGAAGAGTATCTAAGATATTTTCAGCAGTCACAAAAAACAGATGTCCCGTAGAGTTCACTCTGTCTGGATATACATCTATTTTCCAAACTTACAACAAAAATAGCAATAAAAACTATGTTCTTATCTAACAAGCTGATAATCTCTCATAAAACAAAAAAACCTCATTCTCTCCACAAGCAAGAAGACTCTAAGACTCTTATTCAGTAAAATCTTTTCTAGGACTAATATATGTAGTGATGATTATGTTTTCTTAATTCTGCCTTGATATTTTATAATATGTGGGCTAAATTATAAAATAAATACCATAAAACATAGTAAATAAATCAAGGGTAAAACAGAAAATCCATTGTATTTTCTGGAAATGACCTTTAGTTGATGATTATAACTTTCTTCATCAACTAACCATTCCATATTACTTTTTTTTTTTGAGACGGAGTCTCGCTCTGTTGCACAGGTTGGAGTGCAATGGTGCCATCTTAGCTCACTGCAACCTCCGCCTCCCAGGTTCGAGTGATTCTCCTGTCTCAGCCACCTAAGTAGCTGAGATTACAGGTGCCTGCCACCACACCTGGCTAATTTTGCTATTTTCAGTAGAGACGGGGTTTCACCAGGTTGGTCAAGCTGGTCTCAAACTCCTGACCTCAAGTGATTCGCCCACCTTGGCCTCTCAAAGTGCTGGGATTACAGGCGTAAGTCACCTCGCCCGGCCCCCATATTACTTTTAGCTTCAGATCAGTATCGATTCACCTAATTGGGGTTCTTTATCTAGTGTGCAGTAACCCAAACTTTCATTCCTTGGGATTTGAGCCTGTAGTAGTCCTGCCTATATGTGGAAGCTCTAGTTTTCATCAACGTTTATGAATGGATATGGCAATACTAAATAAGAAGTACCTTACAGAAAAACTTGTGTTAAAAGAAATAGTCTAGCTGAGTGACTGCAATCCCAGTACTTTGGGAGGCTGAGGCAGGAGGATCACTTGAGGTCAGGAGTTCAAGACCAGCTTGGGCAACATGGTGAGATCTCCATCTCTACAAAAAATTAAAAAATTAGCTAGGTGTGGTGGCATGCACCTGTAGTCCTAGCTACCTGGGAGGCTGAAGTGGGACAATCACTTGTGCTCAGGAATTCCAGGTTACAGTGAGCTGTGATTGTGCCGCTGTACTCCAGCTTGGGTGACAGAGCAAGATCCTGTCTCAAAAAAAAAAAAAAAAAAAAAGAGATGTATTATTCAGTGGCCACATTGTGTATCAAAGGATATGAAATAAAAATTTTGTTAGTGGGCCATTCAGGAAATAGTGAGAAATGTCACTCCTATTTTCACTTCTTAGTTCCTAAGAAGTGCTTATGTGTTTTGGCCATGGAAGAGAAAATACCACATAGTGGTGGCTGTTTTCTAGCATATACTGTATTCTACAGGATGGTGTCTGAACTTTCTAAGATATTTCCCAATAGGCACCAAAACTAAATCTTCAGTAGGTCACTTCACTGTTTTATGAAGCCAACTGCTTCTGATTAGAAATCTTAGTGCATCCTAAATGCTTCAACTCATTGTCCTAATATTTTGCTATTCAGTAAGATCCCTGGTCAGAAGCAATGTTATGTAAATTGCAGTGACAGTGAGTAAAGCACTTGGTAAGTCTACAGATGGTGTTGCCGGCAGAAGCTTGGTAGACCAGGTAGACAAATCCATATCTAAACTATATTGATTTCAGCCGGGCGTGGTGGCTCACATGATGGAGTTTGGCTCTTGTTGCCCAGGCTGGAGTGCAATGGTGCTATCTCGACTCACCACAACCTCTGCCTCCCCAGTTCAAGCGACTCTCCTGCCTCAGCCTCTCAAGTAGCCGGGATTACAGGCGCAAGACACCATGCCCAGCTAATTTTGCATTCTTAGTAGAGATGGGGTTTCTCCATGTTGGTCAGGATGGTCTGAAACTCTTGACCTCAGGTGATCTGCCCGCCTCAACTTCCCAAAGTACTGGGATTAAAGGTGTGAGCCAACGTGTCCAGCCCCTATATGAAGTCTTTTATCCCTCACCCATCTCCCAACCTCTGCATTCTGAGTCTCCAAAGTCCATTACACCACTCTGTATGCCTTTGCATACCTATGGCTTAGCTCCAACTTATAAGTCAGAATATATGGTATTTGGTTTTCCATTCCTGAGCTAGTTCACTTTAGAATAGTGGCCTCCAGCTCCATTCGAATTGTTACAAAATACATTATGATTATTTTTTTTATGGCTGAATAGTATTCCATGGTGTATATATACCACATTTTTTTTTATCCAGTCATTGGTCTTGTTCAACCATCTATTGAAAATCTTTCACGTGATGCCCATCTATATGGGTCTTTACATGTGACACAACTATTCTCCAGCTCTAGACTTTGGCTGAGAGGGTTTTGCTCCAGTTCTCTTTATCACCAGTCCTCCAATGTTATTCCTCCCAAGTCCCTGACTATCCAGTGAAATTATTAGCTATTGGCTACAAATTAATGTTGATCTGCAACTTGTGTTTCTTTCCAGATAAATGGATTATGAGATGTATTGTTTTAAGTTCTGCCCATTGGGAATATTTATTTTTCTACACTGACCATCAGGTCACCCCTGAGTGGGACTAGCATGCTATGGCAGTCCACTTCTGCAAGTGGGGTTATTGAGCTACGTTAAAAAGTGGCTGCTACATGATGGATGTAGAGAAATACTTCTATAGCCAGGCGCGGTGGCTCACGCCTGTAATCCTAGTACTTTGGGAGGCCGAGGCAGGCGGATCACGAGGTCAGGAGATTGAGACCATCCTGACTAACACGGTGAAATCCTGTCTTTACTAAAAATACAAAATTTGGCCGGGCGTGGTGGTGCGCGCCTGTAGTCCCAGCTACTGGGGAGGCTGAGGCAGGAGAATTTCTTGAGCCTGGGAGGCGGAAGTTACAGTGGGCAGAGGTTACACTGAGCTGAGATCGCACCACTGCACTCCAGCCTGGGAGACAGAGCGAGACTCTGTCTCAAAAAAAAAAAAAAAAAAAAACCTTTTATAACACAGACATTCCTATAGGGTGCTTCTTAGTATTGCTATGTGCAATGGAGCCAACAGTAAATTCAACTGGAATATTTTTCCTCTCAGTTACCTGATCATAGGCATCTCTCTCTCTCTCTCTTTTTTTTTTTTTTTTTCTTAAAGTTTCAGTTTGTCACCCAGGCTAAAGTGCAAAGGCGCGATCTCAGCTCACTGCAACCTCTGCCTCCCAGGTTCAAGCAGTTCTCCTGCTTCAGTCTCCCAAGTAGCTGGGATTACAGGTCCCTGCCACCACACCCAGCTAATTTTTGTATTTTTGGTAAGGACAGGGTTTCATCATGTTGATCAGGCTGATCTTGAACTCCTGACCTCAAGTGATCCACCCACCTTGGCCTCCCAAAGTGCTGCGTTTACAGGCTTAGCAATCTAAACGTTAACCTCATCTTTAAAAATATCATCACAGGGTGGGTGTGGTGGCTCACGTCTGTAATCCCAGTACTTTGGGAGGCCCGAGGCAGGAGGATCACCTGAGGTCAGGAGTTCAATACCAGCCTGGCCAACATGGCAAAACCCCGACTCTACTAAAAATACAAACAATTAGCCAGGTGTGGTGGCAGGTGCCTGTAATCCCAGCTACTTGGGAGGCTGAGGCAGGAGAATTGCTGGAACCTGGGAGGCAGATGTTGCAGTGAGCTGAGATGGTGCCACTGCACTCCAGCCTGGGTGAGACAGAGTGAGACTCTATCTCAAAAACAAAAGACAAAACCAAAAAACCTATCACAGTAACATCCAGACTAGCATTTGACCAAATATTTTGGAACTGTAGCCTAACCAATGACATATCACATTAACCATCCCACTGTCTTTTTGTTCTCGTAACAATTAGAAGCATCCAGCTTAATCTTCCACGTGCCTTCTTCTTCTTGTCTCTTGTATAACTATGATTATTTGCTCCCTGAAATGCTTGTCTTTGATAGGCTCCTCATTCCACATGGCCAAGTGATCATTTAGGTAACGCTCTCTCCTCTGCTGCTGTGGTCTGGATCCTCGCTGCCTTTTAACCTGACCACATCACATAAGCATTGCTTGAAAGGTCTGTTGCCCATCACCACATCTGCTATTAATTACTATATTGGTCAAGGCTCTTGTTTTCAAATAACAGAGTTCACCCTGGCTAATTTTAGCTGAAATAGATTTAATAAAAGATGTTAGGTAGTTGATGGGATAATTGAGAAGGCTGGAGTAAATGGCCAAGTCTCCATAAATAAGGTCTAGAGCCATACTGAAGCACTACCCTAATGAGAGAGTTGCCACCATTGCTGCCGGTTCCAGACCATGCAGCAGAACTGGCCTGATGAGGAAACTCCTTGGTGCCAGCCCCAAGGGCGGAGGCCTGAAAGTGCATTGCTTATGACATCTATATAGAAGGATGCAGTAGCAACCGTGCATCTGTTTTTATTCTAGTTTGAAGGAATTGACATCCTCAAGTGTTGAATATCTAACTTCAAAACAGTGGTGACAGTGCGGTGCTGATAATGACACTTCTTGATAATTAGGTCAGAATCTGGGCATTGCCACCCTCTTCAGGGCTGTGAATTTAAAGTAATCATGATAATTTCAAGCAACAAAATGCTCTAGGTTGTTGGGTTAGGAAGGATTTTGAGATGGTCCCCAGCATTCTGTCCCCTGATACACGTGCCCTCTAAAACCCCCTTCTCCAGAGTGTGAGTGGGAACAGTGACTGTGATGGATTCATCGCTGGTGATTGCACAGATCCCCATGATGAGGTTACTAATTGGTTCACCCTGACTTTATCGCAAGGGAGATGGTCCCGGGAGGACCTGGCTTAATCAAATGATCTCTTTAAAAGAAGGTAGGCTGTGCGCACCTGTAATCCCAGCTACTTGGGAGGCTGAGGCAGGAGAATCGCTCTAACCCAGGAGGTGGAGGTTGCAGTGAGCTGAGATTGTGCCACTGCACTCCAGGCTGGGTGATAGTAGGAGACTCTGTCTAAAAAAAAAAAAAAAAAACAGGAAGGTGAAGCATCAGTGAACTCTCCTGCGGGCTTGAAGACAAGCCAACTGCCAGGTTATGAGAGAAGGCGGGCACATGGCTGGAACGTGTGGGTGATCTCAAGAACTTGAGGGTATACCCGGGTCAACAGCCAGCCAGAAAATGACTGCAGTCCTATATTGCAAGGAACTTAACTTTTACCAGCCCTTTAAGGGAGCTTGGAAGAAAGTCCTAATCTTGAGATGAGGACATGGCTTGATTGACACCCTGATTTCAGCCTTGTGAGGCCCCAAACAGGTAACCCAGTATGCCACACCAGACTTTCACCTTACAGAAAGTTTGAGGTGATAAATGGGTATTGCTCAAGCCACTAAGTTTGTGGTAATTTGTTATACAGATATAGAAAATGATAGAGTTGTGGTTAGGACCTATCATTGAGAAAATTATTAGTGGCATAAAAATGCCTCTCAAAATCTCATCACTTTTTGGAATGAAGATTTTCTTGAAAATATGGGGAGAAGAGAAGAAGAAACTCAGCAATACATTAATGAATCCACTGAATACATTTCCTCAAATACAGGATTCTTATGCTGTCACCAGTGATTTAAAGAAATAAAGCCCAGATTTGGGGGTAAGTCAAAAGGCCTGCTTCCATGCTCCAAGATCTACTATCGAACTTGGCTTATTATTGGTACATTTTAAATAATAGCTATTATCATTAGTATGAAATATATATTTGTATATATTTTTAAAATCTCTCTCTCTCTTTTTTTTTTTTTTGAGATGAGCTCTCACTCTGTCACCTAGGCTGGAGTGCAGTGGCGTGATCTCAGTTCACTACAACCTCTGCCTCCCAGGCTTAAGCAATCCTCCCACCTCAGCCTTCCGAGTAGCTGGGACCACCAGGTCACACCACCATGCCCAGCTAATGTTTTGTATTTTTGGAAGAAATGAGGTTTCACCATGTTGCTCAGGCTGGTCTTGAGCTCCTGAGCTCAAGTGATTCACCTGCCTTGATCTCCCAAAATGCTGGGATTACAGGCATGAGACACTGGCATGGCCTAAAATCTCCTTCTTACCAATACTTTTTATATATCTTTTTTCAATTCTACAATTGAGAAGTTTCTACTGCTTCCTTTGTTAAAGTTAAAACCCATTCACCTGAATGAGCAATACTACCTATATGCATATATCTGAGCACAAGAATTCATCATTTAAAAAAATCAAAATACTTTATGTACTTCTTGTCCATTTTCAAAGAAAAAAATCAGTGCATGTCTTCTTTTCTATGTCCAAATTAATTTTATTGAAATAAATGGAGAGTGGTTGGTAGCATTTAGTGTTTTTTCTTTTCTTAGTAACTGAATCTTATTTTTGAATGATTGATCTGATTCGCCAACAGATGATTTAATTTCAGATACTGTTTGAAAATACCTCGTGGCTGTAGAACAGAATGTTTAACCATACTTTGTAGACCTATCCCGATTTTTATTTTTTATTTTTTTGAGATGGAGTCTTGCTCTGTCAACCAGGCTGGAGTGCAGTAGTGTGATCTTGGCTCACTGCAACCTCTGCCTCCCGGGTTCACACCATTCTCCTGCCTTCCAACTAGCTGGGAATACAGGCGCCTGCTACGACACCCGGCTAATTTTTTGTATTTGTAGTAGAGATGGGGTTTCACCGTGTTAGCCAGGATGGTCTCGATCTCCTGACCTGGTGATCCGCCCGCCTCGGCCTCCCAAAGTGCTGGGGGTACAGGCGTGAGCCACTGCGCCCGGCCCGACCTATCCCAATTTTTAAGCTTCAAGATGCTGAAAACCTCTATAGCCTCTGCTGCTATTTATCTAATCACTTAAATTTAGAAACTTCATTTGGCTGTAAGAGAAGGCAGAAAAACAGAATTTTAAAGAAATTAAGACTTTTAGACCAGGTGCGGTGGCTCACGCCTGCAATCCCAGCACTGTGGAAGGCCAAGGCGGGCGGATCACCTGAGGTCAGGAGTTCAAGACCAGCCTGGCCAACATGGTGAAACCCCATCTCTACTAAAAATACATAAATTAGCCGGGTGTGGTGGCAGGTGCCTGTAATCCCAGCTACTCCGGAGGCTGAGGCAGGAGAATCACTTGAACCCGGGAGGTGGAGGTTGCAGTGAGCCGAGATCGCAACATTGCACTCCGGCCTGGGGGACAAGAGCGAGACTTCGTTTCAAAAAGAAAAAAAAGAAAAAGAAATTAAGACTTTTATTTTCTCCCCATTATGTGTCTGGAGCTAGGCATTTCAGGACTGGCATGGTGGCTCCCAATCCAGGCTCCTTCTCTGCTTCCACTCAGCCATCCTTAGTGTGTGTTTATTGCCTCATGAACACAAGCTCCCTGCACCACCTCTGCCATCATGTCCACGCTCAAAGACAGAAGAGAAAAGGCAATGGAAAACATTTGTTAGCTGAGAGTATACTTCTTTTAAAGAGATTTCCTAAAAGTCCCACCCAATGACATTCACATCATTTTATCTGCCATGGGAGATTGCTAAGAAATTTAGTTAACATCTTTGTTTCTTTTTGTTTGTTTGTTTCGTTTTGAGACAGAGTCTCACTCTGTCACCCAGGCTGGAGTGCAATGGTGAGATGTCAGCTCACTGCAACCTCTGCCTCCTGGTTTCAAGTGATTTTCCCGCCTCAGCCTCCGGAGTAGCTAGGGTTACAGGCACCTGCCATCATGCCCTGCTGATTTTTGTATTTTTAGTAGAGACGGGGGTCTCACCATGTTGGCCAGGTTGGTCTTGAACTCCTGACCTCAGGTGATCCACCCGCTTCAGCCTCCCAAAATGTTGAAATTACAGGCGTGAGCCACAGCGCCCACACCCCACCCACATCTTTGTTTTGTTTTGTTTTTAATCACTTTGCTACCCCAAAGCAGAAGAAAGTGAGGATAGAGAAAATTATAAATCTTGGCCACATATAGCATAGACAAAAAACAATATTACTTAAAAAAGAGAAGCTGTACTGACTCTTCAACCTTGAATTGACAAGCGAAACTATTTCAACATTTCAATGGTAGACTTAGCTACCATAAAACAATGTGACAATGCAACACAATAGTTTTGCTTTGACACTAAAAAGTTATAAAAATCTTTGAAATTATTTAAACAGAGTACACATAAATTCCATTAGTACAGTTCTCTCCTAACTAAAATGGTTAAAATCCTCTGAACCTTTTTTGGGGGGTTCTTGGTTAACTATTAATTTGTATTAAGTACATATTTTGAAAGATAAATATTTAAATACTCATTTTTCCTAAAACAAAGATTGATATTACTACTTCAGGTTTTTTTTTTTTTGGTGGGGGGAGGGAATGGAGTCTGGCCCTGTCACCCAGGCTGGAGGGCAATGGCGCGATCTCAGCTCACTGCAACCTCCGCCTCCTGGGTTCAAGCGATTCTCCTGCCTCAGCCTCCCAAGTAGCTGTAATTGTAGGTGCTGGCCACCACACCTGGCTAATTTTTTGTATTATTATTATTATTATTATTATTATTATTTGTTTTTTATTTTTTTTGAGACAGAGTTTTGCTCTTGTTGCCCAGGGTGGAGTGCAATGGCGTGATCTTGGCTCACTGCAACCTCTGCCTTCTGGGTTCAAGCGATTCTCCTGCCTCAGCCTCCTGAGTAGCTGGGATTACAGGCGTGAGCTACCATGCCTGACTAATTTTGTATTTTTAGTAGAGACAGGGTTTCTGTCTCTACTAAACCCACATGGTCAGGCTGGTCTTGAATTCCCGACCTCAGGTGATCTGCCTGCCTAAGCCTCCCAAAGTGTGGGATTACAGGCTCGAGCCACCGTGTCCAGAGACAGTTTTTCCCACTAAAGAAGCAGGTTCATGGCCGGGCGCGGTGGCTCAAGCCTGTAATCCCAGCACTTTGGGAGGCCAAGATGGGCAGATCACGAGGTCAGGAGATGGAGACCATCCTGGCTAACACAGTGAAACCCCCTCTCTACTAAAAATACAAAAAATTAGCCGGGCGAGGTGGCGGGCGCCTGTAGTCCCAGCTACTCGGGAGGCTGAGGCAGGAGAATGGTGTGAACTCGGGAGGCGGAGCTTGCAGTGAGCCCAGATCGTGCCACTGCACTCCAGCCTGGGCGACAGGGCGAGACTCCATCTCAAAAAA
>NW_012102155.1:1746614-1748061 GCF_000951045.1 Mandrillus leucophaeus
AAAAAAAAAAAAAAAAAAAAAAAAGCAGGTTCGTTTCAGAGGAGTATAATTTTAGGTGAGAGAAAACTGATGAGTGACCACACTTCATCAACAACTATCATTCAGCATACCATCAACAAAGAATCTCTAGAAGATGACATATTTTATGCTAACCAAAATATATTTGCTCTACTTACACGCATGTAAAATATATTTGTGCTTTTGTTTCCTTGTCTGTAAAATGAGAATAATAATTATACCTACCTTAACTCAAACTTCTGAGTTAATATGGGAAAATCATGTAGAACGTTGTATGGTATATAGCAAATGCTCTATGAGTTCACTATTGTTTGTTATTTAAGCAAATCGGAAAATACAGTTAATAACATCTGTTCTTTGGATGAAGTTAGTATAGGGTTGTCAAATGTTGATTTATTCTTCCTGGTGAGGGTGAAGAATGATGGCTTGAAATTAAATTCCTGCCTCCCTGTGTTTTTGTTGGGTATGATAAGATTGTTTCACTTTCATTCACTCGAGGGCCTTAGCAGGATTATTAGAGGGAGGGAGGTACATTCACTGAGTCCATAGCAACTAGCTTTCATTACCTGGACCCTCCATTTCCTCTATGTATTTCTAAAGCCTCCTTTATCCTTGTTGGATGTAAGTTTTCTGCCTGTAAGTTTCACGCCAGCAGATTACCTGATGAACCTACTAAAAAGAAAGAAAGCATTGTTTCCAGAAAATGTTTTGTACTCTTGAGCTCCCAGGCTAAGCTAAGTCAGCTGCTGAGGTAGATGTTGACAGATCATTAGACAGTGTTACCTTAACAGAAGAAAAATTAGTAGCTATTTTAAACAAGAAAACGACAAAAAGGCATAGACTATCATGTCAGATTTCATAATCTTTAGAAAGGTTGAAGAAAGCACCGTGGTTAGAGCCCTGGGTCCAAGCCCCCAGCTCTGCCTCTTACTGGTTGTGTCTCCTGCAAGGACGCTGGCATCCATGAGGATGGTCACTGTATTTAACTGGGTTCCACCTAAGCGTCTGTAGCAGAGAGTGCCAAAATGCATTGGCTTTAAAAAAGTAGTTGCTTGTTTCTTTCTCTGTAGATGTTTGGAGGTAAGTAGTTCATCTCTGCTTTTTTTTTTTTTTTTTTTTTGAGACAGAGTCTTGCTGTGCCACCCAGGCTGGAGTGCAGTGGCCTGATCTCAGCTCACTGCAGCCTCTGCCTCCCGGGTTCCAGCAGTTCTCCTGTCTCAGCCTCCAGTAGATGCTTGCTTCTTTTTCTGTAGTTGTCTGGAAATAGGTAGTTCATCTCTGTTTTTGTTTTGTTTTTTGAGATTTGCTCTATTTTTGAGTATTGCTATATCGCCCAGGCTGGAGGGCAGTGGCATGATCTCGGCTCACTGCAGCCTCCGCCTCCCGGATTCCAGCGATTCTCCTGCCTCAGCCTCCTGAGTAGCTGGGA
>NW_012102155.1:1749068-1753723 GCF_000951045.1 Mandrillus leucophaeus
TATATATATATATATATATAAAATCTCCTTTCCTTGGACTCTGGAAACAATAAATTCGGCATCTAGTTGTAGATATATTCCCACTAATTGTCCTCCAATCTTCAGTACAGTCAGTTCATAAAGTAGTCTTGTGTTACTAATATGTGAGGAACTAGGGGATGAGGTGATGCTGAGAAGCCTGGTGTTCTTTGTGACTCTATCTTTTGATGCTGTCATCACCAACAACAGCATTATTCCAAAGAAAAGTGTGGTTCTATTTTTCCATGACAATCAAAAAGGCAACCAGAAACCAAGTCAGAGTTGACTTGGAGTCAAGGTCAGTGAGGAGACAGGTTATAGCCAGATGGTCTCTAGGAAGGAAATGAGATGAGCCCTGTGTTTTGAAAGATAAATATTTAATTACTTACCTTTCCTATAACAAAGTGTGTGTGTTGGTGGAGGGGTGGGTGCAAACCTCATTTATAAGTTGGGAGGGGACTTAAGCTGTTTTATGTAAATATCAAAGGAAAGGGTGATTCCAGCAGACTAGAAGGTTGGGATGCTTCCAGGGAGCGTCTTGGGCATACACAAACAGGTAAACAAGCCACGACAGTAAGTTTAGAGTGGGTAAGTCTGTGAACTATGAATGTAGCTGGTCCTTGAGTCCAGGCTGTGTTGGGAGGCTAGGAATGGGGTGTTGAATAAAGTACTCTTACAATTTGGGAAGGAACCAAGGACTTGGAGGAGACCCTTTTGGAAAAGAGCAAATAGCATGGGTGCCTGAGCAGAAGTCAGGAACTGAGAGGTCCTGAGAGGTCAGGAACTGGTGGTCAGTGAGAGAGCAGAGATCAACATCTTAAAGCCACATTCCTACTAAAGCAAGTCAAGCAGACTTTACAGAGTGACACACCTTTACAAACTTGTGGGCTGAAAAAGGAATGGAATTTTTTTTCCTTTATACTGGACATTTCTGGATTATGAAGAGAGGAAACTTAGACTTTCTCTGGCTTTCAAACCAATAAATACATAAATAAATAATAAATAAATAATAACTGAAACTGGGTTTTATGTAAAGAAAAGAGGTTTATTTGGCTCACAGTTCTGCAGACTATACAAGAGCATGGTGCCAGTATCTGCTTCTGGTGAGGGCCTCAGGCTGCTTCTACTCATGACCAAAGGCTAAGGGGAAACAGTGTGTGCAGAGGTCACATGGCGAGAGAGGAAACAAGAGAGTGGGGGAGGTGCCAGGTTCTTTTTAACAACCAGCTCTCACAGGAACACAGAATAAGAACACACCGTTCACCCCCCACCCCACCCAAGAAAGGGCATCAATCTATTAATGAGAGATCTAACCCCATGACCTAAACACCTCCCATTAGGCCCCACGTCCAATATTGGGGATAAGATTTCAACATGATCATTGGAGGGGACAAACATCCAAACTATAGCAGGCTCCCTCAGGTTAATCACAATCTCCCCTTCAGCCAAAGCAAATCGGCTTGGATTTGCTTTGTTGATTGGGCTTCAATGTTAGATTTCATTTAAATAAAATATTCAGTACCACTTTTTTGAAATTTGAAAACTACTGCACTAAATGATTGCAAAGGTCCTTACAGCTCTAGGATACTAAGTGTGTCTTCAGCAGCAATGCCAACAACAGAGATCATTAGCACAGAAAAGAGCACCAGTAGGAGCCTTAGGACGCAGGCTACATTTTGAGACCTAGTTTTTAAATATTGACTCCTGCTGTTCAAGCCTGCTGGCTTCCTTGTTGTGGACTGACATTCAAGTGGAGAAGAAATAATTGTGGTATTTCCATGAATATAGCAACTTAACTTAAAGACAAAAAATCAACCCCAAAAGTTGTCATTGTGTAGACAAAATAATAACTGGTTAATTACCTGAAGTTTCTTCCTTTTCACTGGTTGTTTTAGTATCAAGTAGCTATAGCCAAATGTAAGTTCTGTTGAGTGACTTGGCATAAGGCCAGCTGTGCATTCAAAAGCAGGTGTAGCCAGAGACAAGCCAGGTGCTTGGTGGGAGAGCCTGCCAGGAGTTTAGAGATGGCACTTCCCCTATGTGGGCAGTGCATGCTATGCTATATCTTTAGAAACAAGCATCCGTTTACAAATGAATATAACCTTTGCCTGCTTACTCACCTTTCAGTCTAGGGAAAAGGACTGCTATTGGCCTGTGTAGCAAAATTTGAGTTCAAGTCCAGCTCTGTGCTCATTGCGTACTTTGGACAAATCACCTATCTTATCTAAACTGGGAGACAATAATATCTACTTTGCAGCACTGCTGTGAAGAGTAAATAAGATAATGTATGTGAAAGCATTTTGTAAATAGTCTTAAAAATGTAAAGATACATTTATCATAATGAATAACGGCACCATATTCAAGCAAACAACATTAGGAAGAAAACACTATTACATTCACAAACTATACAAATGCTTTTATGTATAATCAGACAACAAATAATATGTTTATTAACATATCCATTTATTCATTCATTCACTCATTCCTGACTATATAGCAGTAGTCCCTGGGGGAGTTAGGAAGTAAATTAAGGGAAAATGGTTAGACAAAAAATACATTTAGGATTTGATGATCAAACAGTTCAATGTCTGTTGAGCCAGTACTATGTTCCAGGAACCAGGTTCCTTCCCCTGGGGAGCACAGATCTCCGGTGGACAGGCTCATAGTCACAGAGGGAAGATAATGGCTCAGTGAAGTCTGATGAATCCAGAGGATATCCAGAGTTCACTCCCAGCTTGGCAAATGGATGTTGACTGAACACTGATTTAATCTCAAGGCCACTTTCCAGAACGCTCATTGCTCTCTCCATTTTCATTCAATTGCACTCATCATGTCCTGCCTGGATGCTCAGGACTCTCCCAAATGCACTACTGAATGAACTGCACGGTACCTGGGCTAAGCCAAGTTTAGCCTTTCAGAGTAGAATGACTAGACTCGTGGACAACTAGACTCGTAGACTAGTAGAGAGATGGTCCTCAGAACCTCTCTAATATAGTACTCAAGGAAAAGTCTTTTTTTTTTCTTTTTTTTGAGACGGAGTCTTGCTCTTGTTGCCTGGGTTGGAGTGCAGTGGTGCAATCTTGGCTCACGGCAACCTTCACCTCCCAGATTTAAGCAATTCTCCTGCCTCAGCCTCCTGAGTAGCTGGGATTACAGGCACGCGCCACCACGCCCAGCTAATTTTTGTATTTTTAGTAGAGACGGGGTTTCACCATGTTGGTCAGGCTAGTCTTGAACTCCTGACCTCAAGTGATCCACCCACCTTGGCCTCCCAAAGTGCTGGGATTACAGGTGTGAGCCACTGCACCCGGCTTTTTTTTTTTTTTTTTTTTTTTGAGAAGGAGTCTTGCTCTGTTGCCCAGGCTGGAGTGCAGTGGCACAATCTCGGCTCACTGCAACCTCTGCCTCCCGGGTTCAAGCCATTTTCCTGCCTCAGCCTCCCGAGTAGCTGGGATTACTGACATGCATCACCACGCCCACCTAATTTTTGTATTTTTGGTAAAGATGAGGTTTCACCATGTTGGCCATGCTGGTCTCGAACTCCTGACCTCAAGTCATCTGCCTGCCTCAGCCTCCCAAAGTGCTGGGATTACAGGCGTGAGCCACTGCTCAGGAAAAAACTCTTTAAGTAAAAAATAAAATAAAATCAGTGTGCCTCCTTTGAACACGTTCGTTCTTTTTGCATTGTAGTAGCCAACACAAATGATTTAGCATATGCATGTATGATTATGTTGAGAAAATATGCAAGATAAAGTAGCTTGAAGCAGCAGAGATAAAGGGATCTGGGCTGCCTGTTGGCCACCACACCCTTTGATTTACCTGTATAATATTGCATCATGCTGCACAAGGCATTCATCTCCCACATGTGGATCATTTAGGTCAGTGCTCATGGTTAATTCCAAACTTGCTCCTCTTGCTTTTACTGGACATAAATAAAAACAAATTTAAGATTGGCCATGCACTCCCCTATAGAAGGCTGAAAGTGGATGGTAACTACAGCTTTCCAGTCTAAGTGAAACCCTTGCCTTTGATCTCTCTCACTTCTCTCAGAAAATGGTAACAAAGAAGATTAAAGTTTTTCCCCCGTTGAGTGCTCCTCCTCCCTCCCACCCTTCCCTCTTTCTGAAGGGCTCTTAGGTCAGACAAGAGCATTGCATATATTTTGCAATCCAAAGAGATCAAGCAGGGATAAAGGGCGTGGTTTCCTGCTCGGGGAAGAAGCCTCTGCCAGCGGCCTTCCCTCTGAGCCTCAGTAAGACACTCCTTGACCTGCCCTGACTTTCTCCGTGCCTTTGACATTGATTAGTTCCAGGAACTCCTGTTGGGGGAGCCACCTGGTGTGCATTTTTCCTCTGTGTGTCAGAGAGTCTTTCAGGCACCATGTGACTTTGAAGTGGGTGCCTTGTGGCCTATTACAGAGATTCCTCAGAGAAAGACTGTGTCCTCTTCCACAGCCCGGTGGCAGGCAAATGTCTTCTTGCTTTGGTTACTGTTTTGCCCAGGCCCGTGGTGACATCTGTGCCTTCTTTCGTGATGTCTTGTAATCTCAATTTGTTTATTTATCTAGCTGTTTTACTCAGCTTTTGAATATACACAACATGTATATTTCCTTTACTGTTCTTTTTTTTTTTTTTTTT
>NW_012102155.1:1755268-1770424 GCF_000951045.1 Mandrillus leucophaeus
ACCCGGGAGGCGGAGCTTGCAGTGAGCTGAGATCCGGCCACAGCACTCCAGCCTGGGTGACAGAGCGAGACTCCGTCTCAAAAAAAAAAAAGAGTCATGGAATCTGGTCACAAGTGGCAATCAATTTACAGGAATAGGCATCCAGGCACCGTTTTTTGGTCATTATTTTGCTGCCCATCACTATGTGATCCTCTGTAAATCTGTTAACTCATCTAGGCCTCAGGTTACTCATCTCAAATCGCAAAAACCTGAACAAGATTAGTGTTTGTCAAGAGGGATGACTCCATGCAGGTATTTCAAAGATTCTGCAAATGCCTGACTGATTTCACAGAGGTGGAGGCTGACCTTTTATCACAGCGATCTTTTATTTTTATTTATTTTTTGATTTTTGAGATAGGGTTTCTCTCTGTCCCCCATGCTAAAGGGCAGTGATGTGATCAGCTCACTGTAACCTCAAATTCCTGGGCTCAAGGACTCCTCCTGCCTCAGCCTCCAGAGTAGCTGGGACTACGTACGGGCTTGCGCCACCAAGCCCAGCTAATTTAAAATTTCTTTTTTGTAGAAACAGGATCATGTTTTGCTACCCAGGCTGGTCTCAAACTCCTGGTCTTAAGTGATCCTTCTGTCTCAGCCTCTCAAAATGCTGGGATTATAGGCATGAGCCACCATGCCTGGCAGCAATCATTTTTAACTCTTACTTTCGATTTTTAATATTTTCAAATTCCTGAATATTTAGAGTTCATCTAAATATTATCTTAGTTCAAATGTTATAAATGTGAACTCAAAACATATCGTAGGAGAAACCTATTGGGCAGAACCAACAAAAAGATGTCAAAAACTAGTTATTTTTAATTTTTTTTTTTTTTTTTTGAGACAAAGTCTCACTCTATCCTCCAGGCTGGTCTCGAACTCCTGACCTCAGGTGATCTGCCTGACTCGGCCTCCCAAAGTGCTGGGATTACAGGGGTGAGCCACCGCGTCTGGCCTGAAAATAAGTTTTGCAATTGTCACCCACTTTGGAATAAAACAAGACTGGAGTTGCAAATGGGAAGATTTTTAGATCTTTACAGAGAGTTGTCAGTGTGCTGTTAGTACCATTTCTCCTTGAAGCAGGGAAAAGGGGGTGCTTTTTCTTGCCCTATGACCAGTGAAAAGGGCTTCCCCTGGTCACTTAGAGTACTTGATTTGTGTCCCCTGCAGTGTGAGGGGAACCAGTGGACCAGTATTTGATTGGTTCCATCTTAAGAGATCTGGAGCAGAAGGCTGTAGACGTGGCCTGGAGGACTGTAATTGAGAAAGTAACTGTACTCCCTTTGTATGAAAGGCCAAAGGGGCATGTTTCTGTGGACCAGATACAAACTAAGAAAGAGAAAGAGCTAGCCTGGGGGGTTACCTTAGATTCTACCTCAGAGAGCTACCTAGGAGAGCAAGGAGACCTCAGTAGAGAAAGGCCGGAGGAGTTGGGCGTGGTGGCTCACACCTGTAATCCCAGCACTTTGGGAGGCTGAGGCAGGTGGATCACCTGAGGTCAGGAGTTGGACACCAACCTGGCCAACATGGTGAGACCCTGTCTCTACTAAAAATACAAAATTAGCCGGGTGTGGTGGTGCATGCCTGTAATCCCAGCTACTCAGGAGGCAAGGCTGGAGAATCGCTTGAATCCAGGAGGTGGAGGTTGCAGTAAGCTGAGATTGTGCCATTGCACTGCAGCCTGGGGTGACAAGAGTGAAAAAAAAAACAAAGTCAGGAGTTTGAGAAAGGTCGGAGGTAGGAACTCATGGAAGACTCAGTCATCCATCTTGAAGACATCCACTTATGAAAGTGAAAGTCATAGAAGTGAGAGTCTCCCAAGAACCCATGAGAGAAAGAGTTATCTTCCAAAAGACCATCTTGATGGCTAAATAGTAGAAAGGAGAGGTTTATTGGGGACGTCGGGTTGTAGACCAGGAGGGGACAGTTTCTGGCCTGCACATACTCTAGGCCAGGCACAGTGGCTTACGCTAGTAATCCCAGCACTTTGGGAGGCCGAGGTGGGTGGATGACTCGAACCCAGGAGTTTGAGACCAGCCTGGGCAGCATGGCAAAACCCCATCTTCTACAAAAAATGCAAAACTTAGCTGGGTGTGGTGGCGTAGCCTGTAGGATGCTGAGGTGGGAGGTTGACTTGAGCTTGGGAGGCAGAGGTTGCAGTGAGCTACAGCAGTCACACCACTGCACTCTGGCCTGGGTGACAGAGCAAGGCCCTGTACCAAAAAAAAAAAAAAAAAAAAAAAAAAAAAATAGAATAAGAATAAAGCAACCCAAAGCTCCTTTCCCTTTCTCATTGCTGGAGCTTAGCCTGAGGCAGTGCTAACTGGGGAGCAGAGAAGCATAAATTTTGAAAGGAGCTGAGAGTTTTCATTCCAATGGACTCATTGGATTAATAACTGAACTGAAACTGAGGGAATACAGTGGGCAAAGGACTTCCCTTTTTTCTTTTTCTTTTTTTTGAGATGGAGTTTCACTCTTGTTGCCCAGGCTGGAGTGCAATGGCATGATCTTGGCTCACCACAACCTCTGCCTCCCAGGGGCAAGCGATTCTCCTGCCTCAGCCTCCCAAGTAGCTGGGATTACATGCGCATGCCACCACACCCGGCTGATTTTTGTATTTTTAGTAGATACAGGGTTTCTCCCGGTTGGTCAGGTTGGTCTCGATCTCCTGACCTCAGGTGATCTGCCCACCTTGGCCTCCTAAAGTGCTGGGATTACAGGTGTGAGCTACCACAGCCGGCTGTCCTTTTTTCTTTTTTAGATCTAAAAGGGACCAGAAAAGGCTGGCACTAAATTCCATCCAAAGACAAATAGCAGCCTCAGAGAATGGGCATGCTGGGACAGAAGGGAGACACAGATGAAGATTTTTTCTGCTGTGTTTCATGGGTCCTGAATATTTAAATATAATAGTTACATCCATACACTAAAAAAAAAAAAAAACAAAAAAACACTATTTTTCTTTGTTACAAATTAGTTGATTTTAGGCCAGGTGCAATGGCTCACGCCTGAAATCCCAGCACTTTGGGAGGCTGAGAAGGACGGATCACGAGGTCAGGAGTTCGAGATGAGTCTGGCCAATATGGTGAAACCCCATCTCTACTAAAAATACAAAAAGTAGCCAGGCGTGGGGGCAGGCACCTGTAATCCCAGCTATTCGGGAGACTGAGGCAGGAGAATCGCTTGAACCCGGGAGGCAGGGGTTGCAGTAAGCCAAGATTGTGCCACTGCACTCCACCCGGCGAGACTGTCTCAAAAAAAAAAAAAAAAGAAAAGCAAACAAAAACCGAGATAAGTTGATTTGACAGTGTTCCTCAATTTCAAAAGCTTGAAAACCACCAGAACTTGATGATGTCAAAAGCCGCCTTCCAATGCTGGCATCAATACCAGTAATTACTGAGTGGAAGAAAAGGTGGCTGAATGTTATTCCCCCTGCTCTTCACCACTGTGTTCATATCCATTTAGATCTCATGGAATGAAATTAAAAGAACTGAAATTGTTTCCTTCATCACAAAGAGATGGCACATCTTTGATCCTGGTCACCCTTATCTGCTCATCCCCCCACCCCTAGACAATGGTAAATCTTACGTGGACTAGGGGAGAGTAGAAGAGAAAATAAAGAAAATGGGTGGAGGGGATAACAAAAATGAAGTTAAGGAATAGAAAAGGAAAAAGGAAGCATGGAAAAGGTTACTGTGGGCACGGAACAGCCTTCCTTATCGGAAGGAGGGAAGGGGAAATAGAGCCTGCTGAGGAAGGATCCACCACTGCTTCAAGTACTGGCTGTGGCAGTGCCACTTCCCACTTGAATGAGGCTGCACGCAATTACAGGCGCATCGTCCGGCTTTTTTTTTTTTTTTTTTTTTTTTTGAAACGGAGTTTTGCTCTGTCGCCCAGGCTGAAGTGCAGTGGTGCAATCTCGGCTCACTGCAACTTCTACCTCCCGAGTTCAAGCAATTTTCTGCCTCAGCCTCCCAAGTAGCTGGGATTACAGGCACCTGCTACCACGCCTGGCTAATTTGTGTGTTTTTAGTAGGGACAGGGTTTCACCATCTTGACCAGGCTGGTCTTGAACTCCTGACCTAGTGATCCACCCAGCTCAGCCTCTCAAAGTGGTAGGATTACAGGTGTGAGCCTCCGCACCTGGCCATCTTCCCGCTTTGTACTCATGCCTTGGTACTCACCTACCACCCCTTCCAGTGTCTTTCCCCTCTCAAGGGGACTCTGACTTCCTCCTTGAAGTCTCACCCATGCCCCCTCCCCAACACCTGTCTCTCAGCCAGCTGGACAATGTGTCACAGGGTTACCTACAGCCACAGGCTATGACTTGGTGCATATTATCACAGTACCTACTCTATTTGCTGCCAAATCATTTAAAACAGTGTATATTGGTCAGGCGCCATGGCTCACACCTGTAATCTCAGCGCTTTGGGAGGCCAAGGCAGAAGGATCACCTGAGGTCAGGAGTTCGAGACCAGCCTGGCCAACATGGTGAAACTGTGTCTCCACCAAAAATATAAAAATTAGCGAGGCATGTTGGTAGGTGCCTATAATCTCAGCTACTTGGGAGGCTGAGGCAGGAGAACTGCTTGAGCCCATGAGGTGGAGGTTGCAGTGAGCCAAGACCGCACCACTGCACTCCAGCCTGGGTGACAGAATCAGACTCTGTCTCAAAACAACAACAACAACAACAACAAACAAAACAGTGTATATTAAAGCAAACGGATATATTATGGTGTAGAATGTTGGAATCCATCTGGAGACTGGGAAATGTTGAGTATTTGGCTGCTACAGACTTAGTTTACTCAGGGTTATTAATTCACCCTGCTCTGCTATTAGAGGTATTTTTTCCCCTGGAAATAATTGAGGAAATTTGATGCATCTTCTGAGGAGCATTTATATTGGGCACTAGATTAGCAAAAGTATTAGCAAAAAACCAAAGACGTGGCACTTTATTTATTATTAATTAATTAATTAATTAATTTTTTCTGAGATGGTGTCTTGCTCTGTTGGCTAGGCTGGAGTGCTGTGGCGTGATCTCAGCTCACTGCAGTCTCTGCCTCCCAGGTTCGAGCAATTCTTCCACCTCAACCGAGGTAGCTGGGATTACAGGCACACCACCATGCCTGGCTAATTTTTGTATTTTTAGTAGAGACGGGGTTTCACCATGTTGGCCAGGCTGGTCTTGAACTCCTGACCTCAGGTAATCCACTCTCCTCGGCCTACCAAAGCACTGGGATTACAGGCGTGAGCCACCACACCTGGCCAATATGACATTTTAATGACAGAAATGAAGGCGGTTTGATGGGAGGTGGAAGAGCTCTTTAGGTGGTAGGTGAGGTGACTCTGCCAACTGACAGAGCCAGCTCTGTTTGGCAATGTCTATGTGGGCCAGGTCCTAAAAATAGGAAGCACTCAATGAGTGTTTTTTAGACCAGCTTTTCCTAAAGTCAATTTCATAGAATACTAGTCTCATTAAATGCCTCAAACAAGAAGGGTTCTATGGTCAGATAAGTCTGGGAGACACTTTAACTTCCTCTTGGAGATTCACTAAGTGCAAAGGTGTTAAAGGCTTTGAGAAATCGTACAAAAAAACAAACAAATTTGTTTGACTCCGTGTTGCCCAAGTATAGTGAGTATATCCCTTTAAAAAAACATGTAACTCTTCTTTTTGTAACTCTATTATAATACCCCAGAATCAGTATTCTAGGGAATACGCCAAGGGAGCCACCATCCTAGATAGTATCGTAGACCAGAAGTTACCATTCCTCACCCAAGGCCCCTTTTGTTGTTTTCCCCTACCACCCATTTTTTTTTTTTTTTTTTTTTTTTTGAGATGAAGTCTTGCTCTATCACCCAGACTGGAATACAGTGATGTGATCTCGGCTCACTGTGACCTCCACCTCCTGGGTTCAAGCAATTCTCCTGCCTCAGCCTCCCCAATAGCTGGGATTACAGGTGCACACCACCACGCCTGGCTAATTTTTGTATTTTTAATAGGGATGGGGTTTCACCATGTTGTCCAGGATAGTCTCGAATTCCTGACCTCGTGATCTGCCCACCTCGGCCTCCCAAAGTGCTAGGATTACAGGCATGAGCCACTGTACCCAACCTGTTCTCCCCTTTTATCTCATGTTTTGAACACCTTTTCCTAGCAAATAGAAACATATTTATCTCATTCACAGTGATATGTAAACATAGCAATGTATAGGCAATATTCACTGCCACAGGTTCCTTAGTTTCAGCTGTTCACCCCTGTGCTCCCCTGCAGATCTATTCTACTATGGGTATTGTTTGGATATTACCACCTGATAACAGTCTGATCCACAAGTTTCACCAGAGCAATGCCAGAGGTATCGTCAACAGCCAATTAGAACTTGGGCAACATGAGCTAGTCGCTGGCAGACTGAATTGATCTAATTTTAGCACAAAGCAAAGAAATATGATGTTATGGTTAACTTGTATAAACAGATATATCGTGCAAGTACAATTGTCGTTAGAGTTTTTTTTTTTTTTTTTGAGACGGAGTCTTGTTTTGTCGCCCAGGCTGGAGTGCAGTGGCTTGATCTCGGCTTACTGCAACCTCTGCTTCCCCGGTTCAAGCAATTCTCTGCCTCAGCCTCCGGAGCTGCTGGAATTACAGGTGCCTGCCACCACGCGCAGCTCATTTTTTGTATTTTTAGTAGAGATGGGGTTTCACCATGTTGGCCAGGTTGGTCTTGAACTACTGACCTTGTGATCCACCCATCTCGGCCTTCCAAAGTGTTGGGATTACAGGCGTGAGCCACTGCACCCGGCTAGAGATTTCAAAATGCTAAAAATAGCCCTAGAATGTCTTGCCCACTTCACAGATCCCTAAGAGTCCAGGCATTAGGGGTGCGAAAGTGCCACAGCTGGCCATTCTACAAATGGTATTATTGTGCCTATATAACATGCATTGGTTCTGTAGTCAAGGTTCTATTAATCTAAAGGAGACTGGGTAACTCTCAAGATTTCAAAAAAAGTGATATTACAAAAAGTATGAAAAAATAAGAAAATTATAAAGCTTGGCAAACCCTTTGGTCTTTAAGCAGAAATTTTTATTTTCAGTCAGTTGAATGTAAGGGCTTCAGAAGAGTCATTGGTGAATCATGTTGTACAGTTGACAAAGCATTCCTGTGTTCATTATCTCACTTTCTTCTCCCAGTGATCAGGTGATGTCTCATTAGCACACAATCTGAGCACTGAAGAGCACCACATTCTATATAATTTTTAGGAAGTTTTTGTTGTAGATGTTAGAAACCCAACATAAACTACCTCATGCAAGAAGGGCAATTGATTAGAAGGATTCTAGTATTTTTTTTTTTTTTTTTTTTTGCTTTTTGAGACGGAGTTTCGCTCTTGTTGCCCAGGCTGGAGTGCAGTGGCGCAATCTGGGCTCACCGCAACCTCTGCCTCCTGGATTCAAGTGATTCTCCTGCCTCAGCCTCCCTAGTAGCTGGGATTATAGATGCCTGCTGCTACGCCAGACTAATTTTGTATTTTTAGTAGAGATGGAGTTTCTCCATGTTGGTCAGACTGGCCTGGAACTACTGACCTCAGGTGATCTGCCCGCCTTGGCTTCCCAAAGTGCTGGGATTATAGGCGTGAGCCACGGTGCTCAACTGATTCCAGTATTTTCTTTTGATCTGTTTTTTGTTTTTAAAATAGAATTCTAGGAATAATTGAATAATGAAGACACAGAAAGAGCAGAGATGCAGCTGGGTTCTGAATGCTGAAAGCCAGACACTAGAAGGTTGTCAGGATTCTTCTCATCTCATGTTCCCCTCTGAATGTTGGCTTCACTCTCTCATTTCAGAGTGGCTTTCTTCTCTCAGCTTGCCAGGAGCATGTGAGTTCATATCTATTAATAAATGTGGAGCCAGTGAAGAGAGATTAGTTCAACTTGCCCGTCATCCCTAGGCTATGAGCCACAAAGAAGGACTGTGGCCCAGCTTAAGTCCAGTGCTAACCTGTGGATGAATGAACAACGACCGGGGAACAGGGCCCTAAGGTATGTGTAGAATGACTCCTATGGTAAAAATGTACCTGAGTGGGAGTTGTGAGAGTGGGGGTGGGGAAGAAATATATTCTTAGAAAAGACGTGTTAGGCAGGTAATTCCCAGTATGCACTCCATATTTATGCATTATGGATGGACATATTGTGCACATATTATGGAGGCCTGTTAGCAGATCCCCAAGTCCATGCTAGCTGAATTTATGCTCAACTATATGAGGAGAATAATTCCTTCGTTTTTTCTTTTTTTGAGATGGGCTCTCACTCTGTCACCCAGGCTGGAGTACAATGGCTCAATCTCGGCTCACTGCAACCTCCACCTCTGGGGTTCAAGTGATTTTCCTGCCTCAGCCTCCCAAGTAGCTGGATTACAGGCATGAGCCACAATGCCCGGCTAATTTTTTGTGTTTAGTAGACACGGGGTTTCACCATGTTGGCCAGGCTGGTCTCGAACTCCTGACCTCAGGTGATCCACTCACCTCAGCCTCCCAAAGTACTGGGATTACAGGCGTGAGCCACTGCTCATGGCTACATATTAATGGAAACTTCACAGGTCAGTACCTCCAAATCTTCCCCATCTCACATCAAGAATGGCACAGGTTTGCTCTTCAGCTCTTGTTTTAAGGGTAAGACTGGTTAGAAAAGATCTATAAGGAAATAACTCATGACCTGGAAGAAGAGAAGACGCTATTGTGCCTGGACTATTTCCTCATAAGACAATTGACAGTGAGATAAGGATGAGGGCTTGGGCTGGACTTTAAACTCCCACGACCTAGCCGACCTAGCCGATTACCTTCCCAGGAAGGTGTATCTGCAGTTGTCTCAGCTCCTCCTCCAGGAGGGAGGGAGAGTAAAAAAAGGTGTGGGAAAGAAAAGCAACAACTCTAGGAATTAAAAGGAGGATTAGTTATTGGAATTGTTTGGTTCCCAGGTAGGTGTTGGGTGTAGCCAGGCCTCCACACCACCACATTAACACGTTGATAGGCAACTATAGATATCACTCCTTTAGGAATTTGGTGACTTGTGCTGTTTGAATTTTCTCTAATCATGTCCTTTTACTTTTTTTTTTTTTTTTTCCTGAGACAGAGTTTTGCTCTCGTTGCCCAGGCTGGAGTGCAGTGGCACGATCTCAGCTCACTGCAGCCTCTGCCTCCTGGGTTCAAGTGATTCCCCTGCCTCAGCCTCCTGAGTAGCTGGGATTACGGGGATGCACCACCACGCTTGGCTAATTTTGTATTTTTAGTGGAGATGGGGTTTCTCTATGTTGGTCAGGCTGGTCTCAAACTCCAGACCTCAGGTGATCCGCCCGTCTCCGCCTCCCAAAGTGCTGGGATTACAGGTGTGAGCCACCATACGCGGCCAGAACATTTTTAAGTTTACAGCAAAATTGAGAGAAAGGTACAGAGATTTTCCATATACTCCCTTCCCCTACACATGCATAGCCTCGTCCATTATCAACATCCCCTACCATAGTGGAACAGTAGTTCCCGTCGACGGACCTACACTGACACACCGTTATTACCCAAAGTTGATAGTTGCGTATGAGGGTGTTGTACATTCTATGGGATTGGACAAATGCATGACATGCCTTGAATTATTCAACACTATTGAATTTTACAGATTATTTTCACTGCTCTAAAAATTCTCTGTGCTCTGCCTGTTTATCCTCCCCCTAATCCCCAACTCCTGACAACCGCTAATCTTTTTATTGTCTCTGTAGTTTTGCCTTTCCCAGAATGTCATATCGTTGGAATCATACAATATGTAGCCTTTGCAGATTGGTGTTTTTCATTTAGTAATATGCATTTAAGTTTCCTCCATGTCTTTTCATGCTTGATAGCTCATTTCTGGTTAGAGCTAAATAATGTTCCATTGTCTAGATGTACCAGAGTTTATTTATCTATTCACCTACTGAAATACATCTTGGCAGGGCTTAGTGGCTCACACCTGTAATCCCAACAATTTGGGAGGCCAAGGCAGGCGGATCACCTTAGGTCAGGAGTTTGAGACCAGTCTGGCCAAGACAGTGATGCTACTTGGGAGGCTGAGGCAGGAGAATCGCTTGAACCCGGGAGGCAGAGGTTGCGGTGAGCCAAGTTCTTGTGTGGACATAAGTTTTCAGTTCATTTGGGTCACTACCAAAGAGCATGACGGCTGAAGTGTATGGTAAGAACATGTCTAGTTTTGTTGGAAACTGCAAACTGCCTTCCGAAGCGGCTGTACCGATTTGCATTTCCACCAGCAGTGAAGGAGAGTCCTCTTGCTCCACATTCTTGCCAGTATTTGGTGTTTTCAGCCTTCCAGGTTTTGGTCATTGTAATAGGTGCATATCTCATCGTTGTTTTAATTTGTATTTCCCTGATGACATATGATGTGGAGCTTCTTTCATAGGCTTATCTTCTTGTAGATCTTCTTCTTTTATAAATGTATATTTTAAAAATTGTCATTTTATGGCTCCCCACTGCAGCTGCCTCTCCCCCTTCCCTTCGCTGACCACTTTTGCAGGCTTCAAGGGGACCAGGGAACAAAACTGGAGGCTGGCAGCCCCAGTCCGCTACCAGCCAGGGAGAACAAGCCACAGTTACAAATTATCACAACTATTGGTGCCGGTACTTGGGGGATCTGCAAAGTGAGGAGGCCCCAGCTCCTCATTGTAGAGGGGTCTATTTGGCAGTGACCTTGTTCTGGACATGGTGATATTCCTTTAGCCTGAGGGAATTGATGTTGATGAACCCGGTGGCATCGATTGGCTCCTAATTGCCCTGCACATTCATGCTCACCGGCTCCTCATTGTAGAAAGACAGAGGGGACTCCCACAGAGGATATACACCTGGCCCTTGAGGACAGACACCTGCACTTTCCCTTCTACTCACTCCTGGGACTTGGTGATGCAGTGGCGGACACATTCACACTCAGGGCTGTGCCAGAAACCGGTGTACACCAGCTCAGCCAATTTCAAGTCCAGGCCTTGTTTGATTTTGCACACTTCCTGGTGACCGCCTCAATGTCTAAATGAGCATGGTGAAGGATGGTGCCTGCTGGGGTCTTGTAGATACCTCGGGACCTCATTCCAATGAAGCGGTTCTCCATGATGTTAATACGGCCAACACGGTGCTTGCCCACGACTTCGTTCGGGTACACGAAGAGCTCCAAGGAGGTCTGGTGGATGGTGCCATCCTCGACATTAGTCACCTTCACCAGGACCCCTTTTGTGAACTCAATCTCGAGAATGTCAGGGTTTTTGGGAGCGCTTTAGATGGGTCCTGGGTCTTCATGCAGCAACCTGGAGGCGCTTGGTTCTTGGGGCTCTCCAGGATTCCAGCCTCATAGCTGATGTGCACGAGGTTCTCATCCATGCTCCACGGGTTCCTGGGAGTGACTGGGATGGGAATCCCATGTGGCTTTGCATATTCCATCAGATTGTTGCGGCCCTTGAACTGATTGTAGAACTCGGACATCCTCCAGGGAGCAATGACCTTCATCTGGGGGGGGGCCAGCGAGTAGCAGGTGAGCTGAATCGGACTTGATCATTGCCCTTACCCGTGGTGCCCTGGGACACACACTTGGCCCCCCCCCGCTGGGTGATTTCTACTTGTTTGCGGGTGATGCAGGGCCTGGGGAGAGAGCTGCCCAGGAGGTAGTGGTCCTCATACAGCATATTGGATTGGATGGCCAGCCAGATGAACTCCTCCACAAACTCTCTGCTGACATCCTCAATGAACACCTTTTTGGTCCGAAGCTTCAGTGCCTGGCTTCCTCGAAGTCTTCCTTCTGGCTGGTGTTGCCCAGGTAGGTACTGATGTCATTGCCTTGTTCCTTCAGCCACAACAAGATGCAGGAGGTGTCCAGCCTGCCACTGTAGGCCAGAACCACGAAGCCTTTGCTGGACACAGCATCTGAGATTGGAGGCGTGAGTTCCTAGCATCTGGAATCTGTCTTCACAGCTCAGTGAACCACTTTGGCCCTGGCAGTGGTGGCAGGTGATAGAGCCTAAATCTTCTTTAGTGATGCATCTGCTGAAGTCCTTGGTTCATTTTATTTTGTGTTTTGAAATTTTTTTGGGTACATAGTAGGTGTATATATTTACGAGGTACATGAGATATTTTGATACAGGTATATAATTCATAATAATCATATCAGTTAAATGGGGTATCATCACATTAAGCATTTATCCTTTCTTTGTTTTACAAACAATCCAATTATTATTTTTTATTTTTAAACTTTTATTTATTTATTATTTATTTATTTTTTGAGATGGAGTTTCACTCTTGTTACCCAGGCTGGAGTGCAATGGCATGATCTCAGCTCACTGTAACCTCCACCTCCCAGATTCAAGCGATTCTCCCGCCTCAGCCTCCCGAGTAGCTGGGATTACTACCCAACTACCACGCCTGGCTAATTTTGTGTTTTTAGTAGAGTTGGGGTTTCTCCAAGTTGGTCAGGCTGGTCTCAAACTCCTGACCTCAGGTGATCTGCCTCCCTCGGCCTCCCAAAGTTCTGGGATTACAGGCGTGTGCCACTGCACCCGGACTATTTATTTATTTTTTGAGACCAAGTCTCACTTTGTCGCCCAGGCTGGAGTGCAGTGGTGAGATCTTGGCTCACTGCAACCTCTGCCTCCTAGATTAAATTTATTCTCCTGCCTCAGTCTCCCAAATAGCTGGAATTACAGGTGTGTGCCACCACACTCAGCTGATTTTTGTATTTTTAGTTGAGATGGGGTTTCACCATGTTGGCCTGGCTGGTCTTGAAATCCTGACTTCAGGTGATCCACCTGCCTCGGATTCCCAAAGTGCTGGGATTACAAGCGTGAACCACCACACCTGGCCTACAAACAATCAACTTATACTCTTAAGTTACTTTATAATTTCTATTTAGAAAACTTTTTTTTTTTTTATAGTGATGGGGTCTTGCTATGCTGCCCAGGCTGGTCTTGAACTCCTGGGCTCAAGTGAACCGCCCCTCTAGGCCTCCCAAAGTGCTGGGATTACAGACATGAGCCACTGTGCCTGGCCTGACAGTTCACTTTTTTTTTCAGAGTGCCTGATAGAGTGCTATAAAGTGCATTTGTACCTTGCTTTTCTATTCTCTCAAAATTATAGAAGATAAAGATCCAGGCTGGGCACAGTGACTCATGCCTGTAATCCCATCACTTTGGGAGGCTAAGGAGGGTGGATAACTTGAGGTCAGGAGTTCAAGACGAGCCTGGCCAAGATGGCAAACCCCATCTCTACTAAAAACACAAAAAATTAGCCGGGCGTGGTGGTGTGTGCCGGTAATCCCAGCTTCTCAGGAGGCTGAGGCAGATAACTGCTTGAACCCAGGAGGCAGAGGTTGCAGTGAGCCAAGATTGAGCCACTGCACTCCAGCCTGGGGGACAGAGTGACACTCCGTCTCAAAAAAAAAAAAAAAAAAAGAAAAAAAGATGCAAAATTGAATGTGAAAAAATCATCCCAGCAATTATGAACCCAATATACATTTGGCCCATCAGCTCCTGACAACCAAGATGGGGTGGTGGCAAGTGTGCTGTCTAGCCTAACTCAGGATTAGAATCAGAGCCTGAGATTCTGAGAGAATGCTCTTACTTGCAAGGACTGGTAAGCTCTGTGCTGATGACTCAAAAGATGGGCTCTGTGAGTGTAAGAGATTGGACTTGGACCTGTAGCCAGGACGCAGTATTTTCTTATCTTTAACTTCCACAAAGCTCGTGTTTACTCTTCTCTCACAAAAGCCAAGCCTAAAGTGCACTGCTGAAGGAGTTGTTCCTCTTTGGACAGCTGTGTGTGCCCTATAAATGTCCTCTTCAGATGGAGAAGGAGTTGCTGTGCGCGTAGCGCTGTGAGCTGGACTGAAAAGCATTTCTGCGGCCCAGTGATACATGCAGAACTACACCCTCGAGAGCCACGGTTCAGTGAAGGGCTAGGAAGGGTTTTCATGCTGGTCATTCATTCACCTGGAAAGGCTCAGCACTATCTCATGAACCTAGTTTCTGGGAAGTCAGGCAACCTGATTGCACTTACAGCTTGGTAAATGATATACTCTAAGGGCTCATAAAAATTAATCCAGCTGCATGCTACAAAGCTGATACCATGAAATCATGAGCAGAGACCTCCTTTCTATTTGAGTCCAGAAAGAGCCAGGCTCTGTGTTGGTCTACATAGTGCCGAGGAGGAAAGCGACTCTACTACCACTTTTCATTGTTGAAACTGTTCATTCTCACCTCCCCTGAAAAGGGCCCTCACACTCCTGCCACAGACACGAAAAAGTTAATAGATGTCGTGGAAGTGGGAAAAGTTGCCTTTGGAGAGGTTTCCAGAATGTTTTCCAACTTGGTCGTCTTTTCAAGTCCCGTCTTTTGATTTAATGAAATAATTATTTTGAAAATAATAATAGCTACCATTTACCAAGGACCTAATATGTACCAGTTTATTTACATATGTTGTCTGTTTAATTCTTACCATCACGTACCATGTTCCGTGGTCATATGCCCTGGGAATCAGAAAGAAGAACTTGCCAAGGTCACACAGCCAGGAAATGAGAGTCAATATTCAAGCCTATATTTCAAAGGGTCAGTATTTAAACCGAGGTTTCTATTCAGACCTAGAAATGAGAGTCAGTATTCAAATCTGCTACCGTGGCCCACACTTATATGAATTCTGCCTCATTAAGATAATGTTTGGGTCATTTTTCTTTCTTTTTTTCTTTTGAGACGGAGTCTCGCTCTGCCGCCCAGGCTGGAGTGCAGTGGCTGGATCTCGGCTCACTGCAAGCTCCGCCTTCCGAGTTCACGCCATTGTCCTGCCTCAGCCTCCCAAGTAGCTGGGACTACAGGCGCCTGCCACCTCGCCCGGCTAGTTTTTTGTATTTTTCAGTAGAGACGGGGTTTCCCCGTGTTAGCCACGATGGTCTCGATTTCCTGACCTCGTGATCCACCCGTCTCGGCCTCCCAAAGTGCTGGGATTACAGGCTTGAGCCACCGCGCCCGGCCGGTCATTTTTATTTATTTACTCTGGAGGTAAAATGGACTGCAGTCATGTATGTTTCAAGTGGGAGAAAGTAAAAGCCTTAATTTTTTTCCTTTTTTTTTTTTTTTT
>NW_012102155.1:1770479-1809584 GCF_000951045.1 Mandrillus leucophaeus
TCACTGCAACCTCTGCCTCCTGGGTTCAAGTGATTCTCCTTGAGACATGAGCGATGGCTCATGTCTGTAATCCCAGCACTTTGGGAGGCTGAGGCGGGTGGATCACGAGGTCAGCAGATCGAGACCATCCTGGCTAACACGGTGAAACCCCTCTACTAAAAATACAAAAAACAATTAGCTAGGTGTGGTGGCATGCGCCTGTAGTCCCAGCTACTCGGGTGGCTGAGGCAGGAGAATGGCGTGAACCCAGGAGGCAGAGCTCGCAGTGAGCCGAGGTCGCACCACTGCACTCCAGCCTGGGCAAAAGAGCCAGACTCCGTCTCAAAAAAAAAAAAAAATTAATTCAAACTGGCCGGGCACAGTGGCTCACGCTTGTAATCCTAGAACTTTGGGAGGCTGAGGCAGGTGGATTGCCTGAGTTCAGGAGTTCGAGACCAGTCTGGGCAACAATGGTGAAACCCTGTCTCTACTAAAACACAAAAAATTAGCCGGGTGTGGTGGCGGGCACCTATAGTCCCAGCTGCTCGGGAGGCTGAGGCAGGAGAATCGCTTGAACCCAGGAGGCAGAGGTTGCAGTGAGCCAAGGTCATGCCACTGCACTCCAGCCTGGTGACAGAGCGAGACTCTGTCTCAAAAAAAAAAAAAAAGAAAAAAAAATTCAAACTATTTAGGAAAGTAAACATGAAAAGTAAGAGTGAATCACCTAAAATACTACCACCTAGACACTGCCACAGTTAACACCGAAGGGACTTGCCTCTTTCTGTGCATACAGTCAAACAGTGATATTGTATAAAAATGTCATCATGGCATAAGTACTATTTCTCAGTAAAAACTGTTGAATTCAATAGAAGAAAAATAAAATGAAATATAATTGGAGGAATTCTTGAACTTCAAAAAAAATGTTTCTCCTCCCCAAGAAATATTTCCTAAAATATCCCTCTAAAGTTATAAAAGAGGTTGTGAAGAACATTTAAAAGTATTTTCTGGCTGGGCACAGTGGCTCACGCCTGTAATCTCAACACTTTGGGAGGCCGAGGCAGGCGAATCACCTGAAGTCAGGAGTTCAAGGCCAGCCTGGCCAACATGGTGAAACCCCATCTCTACTAAAAATACAAAAATTAATCGGGTATGATGGCGCATGCCTGTAATCCCAGCCACTCAGGAGGCTGAGGCAGGAGAATTGCTTGAACCCAGGAGGCAGAGGTTGCAGTGAGCCAAGATAGTGCCACTGTACTCCAGCCTGGGTGACAGAGTGAGACTCTGTCTCAAAAAATAAAATAAATTAAATAATTTTTTAAAAAAAGTATTTTCTCCTCAATTTTAGGTAAACATTATCACTCTTCCATCTTCTCTTTGCCCATCTTCATTGGCTGTTAGTTATATTATTATTTTCAAGTTATCCAGATTTACAATGCTTACTTTCTGTAATCATAGTTTTCATTGTTTTAGTATAACTTCTTGGTTTAAACGGAAGTGTTATTCCCCACCAATCTTTATACCAAAGCTTCTCTGATTTTTACTCTGATTCACCTGTTATTTGTTTAGATTTCATTGTCAGATATTTTTTCAAGAAGGGCACTTTTGTGATATTCCCAGTTCTTTTATGTTTAAAACTATCTGTTATTGTGTTTATACTAGAAAGATGCCATGACTGAATCTGAGTCACAGTTTTTTTCTTTTCTTATTTTTTATTATTATTTTTTTGAGACGGGGTCTGGCTTTGTTGCCCAGGCTGGAGTGCAGTAGCGCAATCTCGGCTCACTGCAGCCTCTGCCTCCCAGGTTCAAGCAATTATCCCACCTCAGCCTCCCGAGTAGCTGGGATTACAGGCGCACCACCACATCCGGCTAATTTTTGTACTTTTAGTAGAGAGGGGGTTTCACCATGTGGCCAGACTGTTCCCGAACTTCTGACCTTAGGTGATCCACCCTCCTTGGCCTTCCAAAGTGCTGCGATTACAGGCGTGAGCCACAGTACCTGGCCACAGTTTCTTTTCATTAGAATTTGTGGATGTGTCTCTAGTCTCTGCCATTGTATGTTACTAGGGATACCTGTGAAGCCAGTCCGATTTTTTTTTTTTTTCACCTTTGTACATATGTGTTAGTCAGGGTTCTCCAGAGAAACAGAACCAATAGGATGTGCTCTGTGTGTGATTTATTATAAGGAATTGGCTTATGCAACTGTGAAAGCTGAGAAATCTCGAGACCTGGAGACAGCAAGCTGGAGTCTCAGGAGAGCCAGTCTGAGTCTGAATCTGAAGTCCTGAGAATCAAGAGAACTGAAAGTTCTAATAGTTCAGTCTAAATGTTAGCAGGCTTGACACGCAGGAAGAACCACTGTTTCAGACTAAGTCACAAGGCTAGAAAAGCTCTTATAACCAGGCAGAAAGAATTCTCTCTTCTTCAGCCTTTTTGTTCTAGTATGTCTTCATTTGATTATTGACATTGGAGAGTGCAATCTGCTTTACGCAGTCTATAAATTGCAATGTGAATCTCACCCAGAAACATTTTGACAGACACACCCAGAATAATGTTTGAGCGGATGTTTGGGCACCCCGTGGCCCAGTCAAGTTGACACATAAAATTAACCATTACAGTGGGCGATGTGCTTTCCTGGACATCTAAAGAATTCTTTCTTTGTACTTGATGTTCAGTAGTTACTAACTAAGGTAGTTTCTATATTGAGCCTTCTATATACAATTTTCTTGGAACTAATTTGCATATCCAGATATTTTTTCTTCACTTGGGGTGAGAGTGTGGAGATTTTTCTGCTTTTATATCTTTCACCACAGCTTCTGGTTCATTTGTAGTTTCTCTAGCACAGAGATGCCAATGATTATTAGTTGGAATTTTGATCCTTTACTTTTCCTTCATTTATGAGCATTATTTTTATTCTACTTGAATTCATATTTTATGCTTTATAATTTTATCTTCAGTGGTATCTATTCTTCCTTGCCATCTTCTAGCTTATTGATTAGTCCTATGATGATATAGTTTCAGTCACATCTTCCTTTTAATCTCATTCTGTGGTTTTATCATCTTCTCTTTGAGCTCACACTTTAGAATTAGTAATCTCATTAATGTATATTATAGCATGAAACAAATGTTAATAATTTCCTTCTGATCTTTAAGTTGATTTTTCTTCAAGTTCTTTTCTGTGCTTCCCTCCTTCCTTTCTCTCTCTCTCCCTCCTTCTTTCTCTCTCTCTTCTTTCCTTCTTTCTTTTCCTATAGTGTATTTTCAGAGCTTCCATCACATTTATTTTCATTTTTTTCCTGCTTGGTCAGTTCTGTTCAGACTTGACGCTGTTATGATGTGGAAGACTTTTTGACTTGATTCCCACTGTATTCAATGTGGTTTTCTCTTGGGCAAGAGTTTGAATCTCAGTACTTTTTCTTCTGTTTATTTTAAGAAGATAATACAACTTTGGGGGAGCTGAACTTTGGGTTAACAGCTGAGTTAAACCAGCTCTCTCTTGTTTCTCTTAGATTGTTGTCTTCCTTTCCCTAATCATTACTTTTTGAAATATAGCATTAGGTTATACCCTTTTTCTTGTTGGGTTGTCTTTGATGAATCCATGCCTAAGAGTTCTTAAATCTATGTTTTGCTCACATTTTATTTCCTTTCATGTTTTCAGAAGTCTTAACCCAGAAATAGGAATTGTATAAGAGGAAACTGAATAATTTGACTTTCATTTAACTTAAAACAACTTTAAAAAAATTCAGGAAGCACCATCTCAAGGAAACTGTATTATACAGGGAAAGAGAACTGAACTGAGCATCAGATAACCTTAAATTCTAGCCCCAGCTCTAGTATATATAGCTGAAACTATTGAAAGGATATATATATACATATAAGTGAATTCTCAGTTGTAAAATGAGTTGATTGTATCTACCATGACTACTTCATAGAGCTGTTGTAAGGGTCAAATGAAATAATTAAACGAAAGGACTTTGTAAATAGCAAAGTAATATTCAATATAAGGTATTGTCATTATTTTATTATGGTTGTTATTATTGAATCTTTATTTGTAGAAGATCATCATAAAGATGGTTAGATGAGAAGTTCTTTTTTTTTTTTTTTGGACACAGAGTCCTGCTCTGTTACCAGGCTGGAGTGCAGTGGCATAATCTCGACTCACTGCAACCTCCGCCTCCCAGATTCAAATGATTCTTCTGCCTCAGCCTCCCGAGTAGCTGGGACTACAGGTGCCCGCCACTGCACCTGGCTAATTTTTGTATTTTTAGTAGACAGGGTTTCATCATGTTGGCCAGACTGGTCTCGAACTCCTGACCTCGTGATCCACCCGCCTTGGCCTCCCAAAGTGCTGGGATTACAGGCGTGAGCCACTGCGCCTGGCAGAGAAATTCTTGGGAAGGGGGTTTAACAAGGTGAGGGGCATAACTTTCTGATTAAGCTACAAGTTTGCCCAAGCATTTACATTTTCCCTGTCCCTAGTCTAATAGAGAGAGGGATTGTGCCTAGTTTGAAAAATGTTTTTAGCTTATTCTATATTCATCTCTCATCTCCATTGGGAATTAATAGGTTTCGACATTTATGCACCTAAAGACAGATGACTAAGTTTCTCATATAACTCTATGTTGTTGTAAATATTGGCTAAGTGCCCAAGTAATTCTTGCATTACAAAAGAGTTAATACTATTAATCATACTTTAATATTTTTATGATTCATTTTGGATTTCAAAATATTTGCACTTTTGTTTTTAATTTTGATTACGATTCTTTTCAAAACATAGGCATGAAAAATATTTTCTCTACTGACCTGAAAGAGAAGAAATATGAAAGCTTTGACTACAAGACTCGATAGTGAAATTTGTTTACAATACTACTTAAAACTGACGCATTCAAACAAAATGATTTATTTGCTTATGAGTTTTATTTTGAAAACGAAAACTAAATTTTTATTTATTCAATCTATAGCATTACTGAATTTTGTAATCCTTGCATTTTAAATATGCATATTTTAAAAAAGCAATTGACACCTGGGTCTAGGTGACATACCCTCGTACATGCTAAGAATTAAAATAAGGCTGGGCGCGGTCGCTCACATCTGTAATCCCAGCATTTTGGGAGGCCAAGGCAGGTGGATCACAAGGTCAGGAGTTCGAGACCAGCCTTGCCAACATGGTGAAACCTCGTGTCTACTAAAAATTCAAAAATTAGCTGGGCGTGGTGGCACGCACCTGTAATCCCAGCTACTCAGGAGGCTGAGACAGGAAAATTGCTTAAACCTGGGAGATGGAGGTTGCAGTGAGCTGAGATCATGCCCCTGCACTCCAGCCTGAGGGACAGAGCAAGACTCCATCTCGAAAAAAAGAAAAGTAAAAAAAAAAGTGAAATAAGCTCATTGACATCATTGATTTAGCATTCCAGTTCATGCTTTCAAAATATTCTTGGTCTGGGTAGAAGCAGTGCTTAATTGAAGAGTTTTAAAAAGAAATCATTTATATCGTGTCTATAATTTTAATTTTAGTTTATAAATTGATTATTCTGCTTTTACATTCATTTAGCCTACTGTAATAAAAATTTTATAAAATTATTCTTGCTGTGTAACTTTGAAACTCGATTGCAGCTGCAGAAATGGAGTGGTGAGACACCAAGTTGGGGAGCAAACATTTGTAAATATCAGCTTGAGATGGAGTGCTGGCACAGAACCTAAGATTATATTTACATGTAGAAAATAGCAGTTTTAGTGTACACAGGTTTGGCTCTGCTGCCATCCTAAGTCATACCTGTGTTAACGAAATGGTCTTCTCAACTCAGCATTAGGCGAGACTAAAGTTTTTACCATAGAAACATTATTCCTACTGCTCTACTTCAGCAAACCATCCACTGAGATTTATAGCCAACTTCTAAAGTATATTTTGGCTGTGTTTGTTTTTAGGACTCATGTTATTCTGAAATAAATTTATCATATTAGTTGGAAGTGTGTCTCTTCTACATCTATTTTCTTTACTACTTATCAGCATAATCATTTCAAATCTGAGGTAGAGATTGAAAATTGAGCATTTGATTTCAATATACTATATGAAAGGCCATTACACAGAATTTATTGCACCATTAGTACAAACAAAGAAAAAAAGGGTGAAAGAGGCCTCTTGAGAAGAATTAGATATTTCCATTTGGCAGTATGTGCAGGGTGTGGTGTTTTTATTCACTAAAACTAATACATTATTTTTATTTCAAATTCAGCCTATTTCCCGGGTTGTTTTCATGTATCACGAATACAAAAATGGCCAATATATATTAAGGAATACCAATGCTAACGTATCTTAGTGGAAATATCAGATCAAATACCCAATATTTCCTTTAATCTTGGGTAAAAACATTGATTTGTGGTTAGATTTGTCAAGATAGACACAGTGTGCTTTTCTGATTTTTTTACTTCACTCTTATTCTGATTTAACAACTGATATTTTACATATGCTTATGACATTTTTCTATTCTCAATAGCATGGTGAAGTTAATTCTGAATGAAGACAACTAGGGTTTCATCACAGATCGATATCTTGTGTGTGACACTTAATCTTTATGTCCTCGGTTCCCATCTGAGAAAGGAGAAATTCTGGAGTGGGAGTGGGTCACACAAAGGTTCTCCAAAAAGAACTCTTAGCTCAGGAACCACTCAGGGAAGCCTGGCCAGGTGAAAATCTAGGTTCTTCCACTCCCATTTTAGCCAAAGCAGTTTTACTTTTTTTATTTTTATTTTTTATTTTTTGGGACGGAGTTTTGCTCTGTCACCCAGGCTGGAGTGCAATGGATGTGAACTTGGTTCACTGCAGCCTCTGCCTCACAGGTTCAAGTGATTCTCCTGCCTCAGCCTCCTGAGCTGGAATTTATAGGCATCCACCACACGCCCAGCTAATTTTTTGTATTTTTAGTAGAGACAGGGTTTCACCATGTTGGCCAGGTTGGTCTTGAACTCCTGGCCTCAGGTGATCTTCCTGCCTTGGCCTCCCATAGTACTGGGATTACAGGTATGAGCCACCGCACCCGGCCAGAAGTTTTACTTTTATTTGTTTATTATATTCAACTTAATAATAAGATTCTGTATATAGAAAAAGTTTGATTGAGAAAAAAAATAAAACCTTAAAACCCACTGTTATGGTGATGTATTACTGTGTGACACATTTCTCCAAAACTTAATGGCTAAAAAGAAACCTTAGTGGGTCATAGTTCTTTGGGCTGATTTGTCTTAGCTGGGTGGGTGTCCCCTGAGGTCTCTCCTAGAGTCGTAATCAGACATTGACTGGGGCTGGAGTCATCTCAAGGCTCGACTGACTTGAACATCCAAGATTACTTAATCACTTACAAGTTTGACACCTGGGCAATTCAGGATACTGGAGTCATGGAGATCAGTTAGAAGCCTTTTTCCCCCACCCCAAAATCCACTTTACTGAGATATAATTGACATACAACAAATTGCACATATTTAGGATACACATCTTGATAAGGTTTGCATATGTATGTACCCAAGTAACAATCATCACCAATATCAAGAAAATGAATGTATCTATCACCCCTACAAAGGTTTCCTTATGTTATTTTGTGATGCCTCTTCCTTCTCCCACCCCAGGTAACAACTGATCTGCCCTTTGTCACTATAGATTGTATTTTCTAGAATATTATATAGTAACTACTCTTTCTTTTTGATTTGGCTCATTTCAGTCAGCATAATTATTTTAAGATTCACCTATGTTGTTTCATGTGTCATTCCTTCTTATTGCTGAGTAGTATTTTGTTATATAGATGCACTTCACTTTGTTTACCCATTTATGTATTGATGGACATTTGGATTGATTCCAGTTTTTGGCTATTACAAATAAAGTTGTTATAAGAATCCATATGCTGGGCCGGGTGTGGTGGCTCATGCCTGTAGTCCCAGCACTTTGCGAGGCCAAGGTGGGTGGATCACAAGGTCATGAGATTGAGACCATCCTGGCTAACACAGTGAAACCCCATCTCTACTAAAAATACAAAAATTGGCTGGGCATGGTGGCTCATGCCTGTAATCCCAGCCCTTTGGGAGGTCGAGGCGGGTGGATCACAAGGTCAGGAGTGCGAGACTAGCCTGGCCAATATGGTGAAACCCTGTCTCTACTAAAAAAAAATACAAAAAAATTAGCCAGGTGTGGTGGTACTTGCCTGTAATCCCAGCTATGTGGAAAGCTGAGGCAGGAGAATTGCTTGAATCCAGGAGGTGGAGGTTGCAGTGAGCTGAAATCGCACCACTGAACTCCAGCCTGGGTGACAGAGCAGACTCCATCTCAAAAAAAACAAAAACAAAAACAAAAAAACAAACAAAATTATCCGGACATGGTGGCGGGCACCTGTAGTCTCAGCTACTTGGGAGGCTGAGGCAGTGAAAATGGCGGGAACCCGGGAAGCTGAGCTTGCAGTGAGCTGTGATTGCGCCACTGCACTCCATCCTGGGCGACAGAGTGAGACCATCTCAAAAAATAAAAAATAAAAAAAAGAATCCATATGTAAGACATGTGTTTTTATTTTTTATTTGTATGAACATGTGTTTTTATTTTTTTATTTTTCGATATACCTAGGAATGGAAAGGCTAAGTAATGGCACGTATATGTGGAACATTTTATGAATCTGTTGAATTATTTTTAAAGGTGTTTGTACAATTTTACATTCTAACCAGCACACACACTGGATTTTGTCAAATGATCTTTCTACATTTATTGAGGTGATCTTTTTGCTTATTTGTTGGTTAGTATGCTGAATTACATTGATTGATTGTCAAGTGTTAAACCAGCCTTGCATTCCTGAGATAAACTCCACTTGGTCATGAGGTATTATCTTTCTCATATATTTTTGGTTTCAATTGGTTAAATTTATTTTAAAAATTGTGCTCATGAAGGAGTTTTGTCTGTAATTTTCTTTTTTTGTAATATCACTTTCTAATATTGATAATGGAGTAATTCTGGCCTCATAGAAGTTGAGAAGCATTTTCTCCTTTTCAATTTTTGTAGAGACTTTGTGTTGAATTATTATTTCTTTCTTAAGTGTTTAGTAAACTTCATTAATGAAGCCATCTGGGACTGGAGGTTTCTTTTTTTGGAAGGTCTTTAACTACAAATTTAATTTGTTTACTAGATAATGGGATATTCACGTTATTTATTTCCTCTTAAGTAAGCTGTGATAGTTGGTGTCTTTCAAGGCATTCGTCCAGTTCATTTAAATTGTCAAATTTATTAGCATAAAATTGTTCAAATATTCATTTTTATCTCATTCCTGATATTGTAATTTCTTTCTTCTCTATTTCCTGATCAGTGTTTCTAGATGTTTATCAATTTTATTGATTTTTTTTTTAAGGAACCAACTTTGGTTTCACTATTTTATCTCCTCTTTCCTTTTTTAAAAACCTCATTTATATCTATATCTATATCTATATCTATATATTTTTGAGACAGAATCTTGGTATGTTGCCCAGGCTAGAGTGCAGTGGCACTATCTCGGTTCACTGCAACCTCTGCCTCCTGGGTTTAAGCGATTCTCTTGCCTCAGCCTCCTGAGTAGCTGGGACTACAGGTGCATGCCACCACACCCAGATAATTTTTCGTGTTTTTAGTAGAGATGAGGTTTCACCATGTTAGCCAGGATCGTCTGGATCTCCTGACCTCGTGATCCACTCGCCTCGGCCTCCCAAAGTGCTGGGATTACAGGCATGAGCCACCACGTCCGGCCTTATCTACTAAATCTATCATCTATGTGAATATTGGGTCAATTTTGATTCACTGATTTTTCTATTTATCATGGGTCATCCTTTCCTGCTTCTTTTCTTTCCTTAGAACTTTTGGTTGGATGCCAGACATGATTTTTACCTTGCCGATTTATTTTTAAGCCTATAGAACCTGTATTCCCAGGTGGTCTTCAATCCAATTGTTGGATAATTTTATATTCCTATAAATATTTAGCTTTGTTCCAAGTTATGCCTAAATTGCTCAGAAATTTAGACTATTTTGGATATGGCTTTAAAACTTGCTGAGCAGGACCAAAGCAATGTTTAACCTAGGGCTAGCTTTTCCCCATTACTGTGGCAAACTCTTTCTTGCCATAGTATTTTGACTGATGTTGTCTGAATTACAAAGTTTACTAATCTGGTTACTGGGCACAGGTGAGGTTTTTAGCTCTATATAGGATTATGGAATTGTACTCATTAATATTTTGAGTTGTTTATTTATTTATTTTTAACCTGGCCTCAGGTAATTTTCTCACTTGCATGTGGTGGTCAGTACTCAGCTGAGCATCAAGGGTTACCCTCTGAACATGTCCAGAGCTCCAGCTCTTTTCTTTCTGGCAATTTGTCCTAGTGAATTCTGGTTGCTTTGACTTGCTCACACTCACCATTTTGTCTCCTCAACTCAGGCAGACTGTCGGACTCCACTCAGCTTTTCCCTCCCTGTGCCAAGCTGGGAAGCTTTCCCTAGGTACAAAGCTGGGGCAACCACAGAGCCCACCTTATTTGTTTTCCATCTCTCAGGGATCATTGTCCTTTGTTGCCTGATAACCAAGGTTTTGTGAACATTCTTTCATATGTTTGTTCAGTTTTTTAGTTGTTTCATGAGGAACAATAAATTCAGTTACTGTTACTTCATCTGGGCCAGAAACAGAGCTCTGTTCAGCATCTTTCAAAATATTTTTCTTTAGAGGAGAAAATGACCTGAATAGGATAAAGCCATTGGTAACATAATAGAGTATATAAACTTCAGGGATGTTTCATAGGCTCTGTGGGACTTTGTGCCTAACTAAGCGTGGGCAGTGAGACGAAATTTCCTACCCTCACGACCACAGGGCTACGTCAATGGCAATGCTATTTTCTAGGTTAGGAGTCCATGGGGAAGAGGTGACTTGGGTGGATGAGTTCCAAGTTTGTACATGGCCTGTGGATAATTTAGATGGAAATGATCAGGAAGCAGGTAGAAATATGGATCTGGAGTTTAGGAGAGAGGGGATGGCTATCACTATAGATTCTGGAAAAAACTTCCAGGATAGTGCTTAATTGAGGAAAATCTTTTTTTTTTTCACGGAGTTTCTCTCTTTTGCCCAGGCTGGAGTGAAATAGGGCAATCTTGGCTCATTGCAACTTCCACCCCACCGTGTTCAAGTGATTCTCCTGCCTCAGCCTCCTGGATAGCTGGGATTATAGGAGTCTGCCACCATGCCTGGCTAATTTTTTTTTTTTTTTTTTAAATTTTTTTTTTTTGATGGAGTCTCATTCTGTTTCCCAGGCTGGAGTGTTGCGGTGCGATCTCAGCTCACTGCAACCCCCGACTCCTGGGTTCAAGTGATTCTCTTGCCTCAGCCTTCCGAGTTGCTGGGACTACAGGTGCCCGCCACCACACCTGGCTTATTTTTGTATTTTTCATAGAGATGGGGTTTCTCCATGTTGGCTAGGCTAGTCTCAAACTCCTGACCTCTGGTGATCTGCCCACCTTGGCCTCCCAAAGTGCTGGGATTATAGGCGTGAGCCACTGCTCCCCGCTTGAAGATAACCATTTACCTCAAGTTTCACAAATAAATTAAATGTGGATAACTTGGTAATGGAAACAATCCTTCTGCTGTAAAACAATTTATTAATGTTACCACTGGGTTCTACTTGCTGCAGTGTGTGTGTGTGTATGTGTGTGTATCCACTTTCATCTCCCCTAATAAATTTTAGACTGGCAAGAAACAAAAACACAAAAATGTCAACCCTAAAGACTAATGCTTTTACAATATCCTATCACAAAATACAAACTAGCACAAATCTAGAACTTTGCCTTAAAATTGTTACAATAGCCAGGCGCGGTGGCTCGTGCCTGTAATCTCAGCACTTTGGGAGGCTGAGGCCGGTGGATCACGAGGTCAGGAGATTGAGATCATCCTGGCCAACATGGTGAAACCCTGTCTCTGTTAAAAATACAAAAATTAGCCGGGCGTGGTGGCACGTGCCTGTAACCTCAACTACTCCGGGGGTTGAGGCAGGAGAATCGCTTGAACCCGGGAAGCGGAGGTTGCAGTGAGCCGAGATTGCACCACTGCACTACGGCCTGGGCGACAGAGAGAGACTCTGTCTCGAGGGTGGGAAAAAAAAAAGTTACAATAAAAAGAAGAGTAGGCTAATATTCTCCTTTTCTTCCAGTTTCTTTCTCTTTCTTTCTTTCTTTCTCTCTCTCTCTCTCTCTCTCTCTCCTTCCTTCCTTCCTTCCTTCCTTCCTTCCTTCCTTCCTTCCTTCCTTCCTTCCTTCCTTCCTTCCTTCCTTCCTTCCTTCCTCTCTTCCTCCCTTTCTTTCTCTCTTTCTTTCTTTCTTTCTTTCTTTTTTTTTTTTTTTTGACAGAGTCTTGCTCTGTTACCCAGGCTGGAGTGCAGTAGCACGATCTCGGCTCACTGTAACCTCCATCTCCTGGGTTCAAGCGATTCTCCTGCCTCAGCCTCCTGAGTAGCTGGGATTACAGGCATGAGCCACTGTGCGCAGGTAATTTTTGTATTTTTAGTAGAGACGGGGTTTCTCCCTGTTGGCCAGGCTGGTCTCTAATTCCTAACCTCAGGTGATCCACTGCCTCGGTCTCCCAAAGTGCTGGGATTACAGGCATGAGCCACCGCACCTGGCCTCTTCTCCCAGTTTCTTCTTTTCTTTTCTTTTTCTTTTTTTGAGAGGGAGTCTTGCTCCAGGCTGGAGTACAGTGGCGTAATCTCGGCTCACTGCAAGCTCCGCCTCCTGGGTTCACGCCATTCTCCTGCCTTAGCCTCCCGAGTAGTTGGCACTACAGGCGCCGCCACCACGTCCGGCTAATTTTTTATATTTTTAGTAGAGACAGGGTTTCACCATGTTGGCCAGGATGGTCTCAATCTCCTGACCTCGTGATCAGCCCGTCTCGGCCTCCCAAAGTGCTGGGATTACAGGCATAAGCCACCGCGCCCAGCCTTTTCTCCCAGTTTCTAAAACTGCATGTTTGCACACCAATGTAACATACATCAAACATTTAATAAGACTACTAAAAAATGGCAGTTTGTTAAAGTCTTTGATATATCATGTAGCTCTTGAAGTCATTGGAATTAAATGATAAATGATACTATTGTTAATATAAGTCTTTTGGTGTTAGTCAAAACTTTGCTCAAGTTGAAACTTTCGGTATTATAAATTCTCACTTTCAGTATTATATGTTTCTTCAGTCAGTGGTTTGAAACTTGTGTCAAAAAGATGAGAAAATGTAGGGTAAGATGTATTCATTAAAATAACAGTTCAACAATTTATGCAGAGATTAGATGTGTTTAATTTAGATTACATGAGCACTTGGATCAGTGTATTTCTATTATTAGAAGAAAAATTCAGAACTTAGTACCATATTGTTCCCAGGCCACACAAGCCAAGGATCATCTTACATAAAGTCTGCCCTGGTCATGTGGAAAATGAGCATGTTTAAGACCATTTTATAATTTTAGGGATACAAAAAACTAAATATAGCAGAAAGGTCAATAGTCAGTGCTACATAATATTCCTACATCTCATTTAGCATGCAGTCCAACTGACCTTCATCAGACCAAGCTCCCCCTGAAATCACAATAATCTTTGTGGTAACCGGGGGGTTTTAGTTATTGAATGAGGACAGAGCCTATATATTGCTCCCTCAGCTCAATATCTCCTGAGATTATTTTTATTTTTATTTATTTTATTTTATCTTATTTTTGAGACAGTGTAGTGTTGCTCTGTTGCCAAGGCTGGAGTGCAGTGGCGCGATGTCAGCTCACAGCAACCTCTGCCTCCCTGATTCAAGTGATTCTCCTGCCTCAGCCTCCTGAGTAGCTGGGATTACAGATGCGCACCACTACGCCCGGCTAAGTTTTTGTACTTTAGTAGAGACGGGGTTTCACCATGTTGGCCAGGCTGGTCTCAAACTCCTGACCTCAGATGATCTGCCCACCTTGGCTCCCCAAAGTGCTGGGATTACAGGCATGAGCCACCACGCCCGGCCTCTGGAGCTTATTTTTAAAGATTAATTGTAAAACTTTAACTTAGGAAATGCTCTTTTGTAAGCAAGTTTATATCTACCATTCAAATTTAAAATTAGACTGAAAATAAACCAAATCCACTTATAGAGAGAAGCTCGATCTTATTTACAAATGGAACCACAGTGTGAGGCTCAATGACTGCATTTCGGAAAACATACAACTTAGAAGGATGTTGATTTCTTCTTAATTGACTTTGTTGTTGTTGTTTTTTTGAGGGGGGTGCTTCTCAGTACTTCTAAACTATCAGTGCATGGTCCATACAATTAGATTTTTAGCAACACAATTCACAATAAAACTTAATTCTATTTTCTAGTAATTCATTTATTATTTAGTTAAAAAATATGCGTTTATCTGTTATATACTCACAGCAAAGTCATATCTCATGAAGTACTACCTTTTTTTGAGAACTGAAACTACCCCTTTTACTGAAATTTTAACAATTTAATTCACTTTGGATAAAAGTTATTCTAAAATGCCTATATAGTTTCTTGTTCTTTACAATATCATTAAAAAATAAAAAATAAGTGTGGGTGTGATGGCTCATGCCTGTAATCCAAGCACTTTGGGAGGCTGATGTAAGAGGATCACTTGAGTCCAGGAGTTCAAGACCAGCCTGGGCATCACAGGGAGACTTTGTCTCTACAAATAATAAAAATAAATTGGCCATGCATGGTGGTGCACACCTGTAGTTCCAGCTACTCAGGAGGCTGAGGTGGGAGGATCATTTGAGTTCAGTAGGTCAAGGTTGCAGTGAGCCATGACTGCATCACTGCACTCCAGCCTAGGTGACTGAGTGAGACTCTGTCTCAATAATAATAAAAATAAGGCCAGGCACGGTGACTCACACCTGTAATCCCAGCACTTTGGAGGCCAAGATGGGCGGATCATGAGGTCAGGAGTTTGAGACCAGCCTGGCCAATATGGTGAAACCCTGTCTTTACTAAAAACACAAAAATTAGCCAGGTGTGGTGGCATGCTCCTGTAGTCCCAGATACTTGGGAGGCTGAGGCAGGAAAATCACTTGAACCCGGGAGGCAGAGGTTGCAGTGAGCTGACATCACACCACTGCACTCCAGCCTGGGCAACAGAGAGAGACGCTCTCTCAAAAAAAAAAAAATAATAATAAATAAATAAATAATAATAATAATAATAAAACAAGTTCCTGAACCCCTGCCATATGAAAACTGATTCTATTTTTGTGTTTTCTCAGACCTTATGCCATATGGATGCAGTTGTAAAATATAAATTTTTAAAAATACAATCAATATAATTTAATTACTACAGAGTGGTTCCAGACATTCAATATTGTCTTAGTCCCTTTTCTGCTGCTATAACGGAATACCACAGACTGGGTAATTTATACAGAAAAGTTTATTTGGTTCATGGTTCTAGAGACTGGGAAGTCTAAGAGCATGATGTGATAGCTAGTGAGGTCCTTTTTGCTGTTTTATCCCATAGTGGAAAGCATCACATGGTGAGCAAGCTCTCAACACAGAGAGGCTCTATGGGAGCAAACTCATCCTTTTCTCAGGGGCCCACTCCTGTGATAATGGCATTCATTAATTCACTTATAAGGCATAGCCTCATGACCTAATCATTCCTTAAAGGCCCCACTTCCCAACACTGTTACACTGGCAATTAAATTTTCAAATGAGTTTTGAAGGGGATATTCAAACCACAGCAAATATGAACAGTATTTTTTTTAACAGGGCCTCTAATTTTTATTACAATTATGATATTACATTGGGAATACTGCAAACACTATGAATTTTAATTCCAACAAGGCATTTGACAAGTCTCTTGGGATAGACTTCTGGGCAAAAAAAAAAAAAAAAAAAAAGTTGGTAAGATGAGAGTTCATTGCTGTATTCATAACTGCAGAAATGACCACAAGAGTCTGAAATTTCAAAATTAGAATAACATTGTGTGCTTTCCCTTGATTAAAAAGATAACATAGGTTCTCCATAGACATTTTGGAAAATACACCTAAGTACAAAACAGAAAGTGAAAGTCACAAGCAAACCCAAACCCAAACCCACATCTAACCACTCTTTTTTTTTTGAGACCGACTCTTGCTCTGTTGCCCAGGCTAGAGTGCAGTGGCGCAATCTCGGCTCACTGTAAACTCCACCTCCCAGGTTCACGCCATACTCCTGCCTCAGCCTCCCGACTAGCTGGGACTACCATGCCCGGCTAATTTTTTGTATTTTTAGTAGAGACCGGGTTTCACTGTGTTAGAGAGGATGGTCTTGATCTCCTGACCTTGTGATCCGCCCACCTCGACCTCCCAAAGTGCTGGGATTACAGGCGTGAGCCATCGCACCCGGCCCATAACCACTCTTAACATTTTCGTAGACATATTGGTATTCAATGAAACCATGGTTTCTCTTTTGGGAAAAAAATTTTTCCCTTAGTATGTTGATGAACATATTTCCATGTTACTAGTCATTCTTCCACAATATCATTTTAAACAAATGCATGGTTTTATCAGGTATAGGTACCCTAATATATTTAGCAAATCCTCTGTAGTTTCTCCTTTTTTTGGTTATTAAAATTAGGACTATATACTGACTTTTTCTAAGACCTTTTCAACATCTATTAAGTCGATCAAATGGCTTTTCTCCTTTAACTTTCTGTCACGGTAAAATATTTTTAATGTCAAATCATTTTTGAGTTTCTGGAAATCCCCTTATTTGGTTCTGGTGTTAATTATACTTTTTTTAAGTTATAGAAATTTCAAACATACTCCAGAGTCTAGAGAATGACATAATGATTCCTATGTAATGTACACCCAAATTCAGTAATTATCACTATTCTTGTTTCATCTGTTCTCTTCCTCTTCCCTTTTTGGTTGAGTATTTTAAAGCAAATCCTAGAAATCTACCATTTTATCCCTAAAATCAGAACTTTATTTAATTAATTAATTAATTTTATTTATTTTTTTAGACAGAGTCTCACTGTCACCTAGACTGCAGTGTAGTGGCACAATCTTGACTCACTGCAACTTCCGCCTCCTGGGTTCAAGTGATTCTCCTGCCTCAGCCTCCCGAGTAACTGGGATTACAGGTGTGTGCCACCCTGACCAGCTAATTTTTGTATTTTCAGTAGAGATGGGGTTTCACTATGTTGGCCAGGCTAGTCTCAAACTCCTGACCTCAGGTGATCCACCCACCTGGGCCTCCCAGAGTGCTGGGATTACAAGCGTGAGCCACTGTACCCTGCCAAAATCAGAACTTTTGAAACACAAGCACACAATGCCATTATCACGTGTAGCAAAAGTGCCAATTAATAATCATCTCATAGAGTCACTTACTGACCTAAGTTTAATTTTCTCCAATTGGCTCAAAGATTTTTGTGTGTGTGTGTGTGTGTGTGTGTGTGTGTGTGTGAATTGTTGGTTTAAAGAAGTCTCTTAATCTACAACAGCTCTCTCTTTTCATTTTTTTTCAAGCTTTGTTGAAGAAATGGGGTCACTCGTGCATCTCCTGTGTTCAAGAGTTGGTTGATTGCATCTTTGTGGTTATAAATGCATCCTTCTCTGCTACATTTCCTATTAACTGGCAGTTAGGCCTAGAAGCCTGATTAAAGTTCGAGACTATTCCATGAATGGTTCTGTATCCTTGATTTTGTATCACTTGACAAGGCACATAAAATTTGGTTATCCTGCTTTTAGTGATCTCAGTATTGATAAATGATTTCAGATGTCAGAGTCGGATCCAGCCATTATAACGTTTCCTAATTGTGTATCATTTTAATCTGTAGCACTAGATTTGATTGGCCATATTTTATATAGGCTTTTAAAAAAATTTACAGTCCATAAGTAAGCTAATTCTCTTGCTTTCTTTCTGTGCATTATTTTAATAGCTAAAGGCAACAGGATTAAAGGGTAGGGAATCCAAAGAGGGTGGTACTTTGATGTTAGGCAACCTGGTTACCATCTCAGAAGGCCCTAAATGGCGTGAACCCGGGAGGCGGAGCTTGCAGTGAGCCGAGATCACGCCACTGCACTCCAACCTGGGCGACAGAGTGAGACTCCATCAAAAAAAAAAAAAAAGGAAAGAAAAAAAAGAAGGCCCTCATCATCTTTTTGAGATAGGCGTAAAGCTCTAGTTCCTTAGGGGGAAACTGGCAAAAAATACAATCAGAGCAGATGCCCATCCTGAGAATAAGGAGCACAATTTGGAGTAATGTTAAATGTGCAGGCAGCCCTTCATTCTCCGGGTAGTCACCGGGGTCTGCCAGAGCTGGTTAGTATCAAGAGACTCTGAGGGGAACACTGAAAGAACCTCCTCTGCAGTCTGACTGCGAGAGCCCATATCCTATCCAGAAACATAAAGGTGCATTTCTTTCTTTCTAGATCACAAAGAGTTAATCATTTTGAATTGGTTGTTGTTTCAGGACTTCAACAGTTCACCATTTTTTCTCACTGCTTCCTGTCTGGAGATTTATTTTTTTCTTTGCGAGTAGATAATTTAAGAAATTGTTCTCATTGCCAGAAAACTGACTCCTTGACAGGAAAGACATTGAATTTTATGCAAATCTGCGTGTGTGTGCTTTATCATGCACTTGGGTTTAACCTTGGCAGTTGACATCCTAATGCTCAAAGGGAGATGTGAGATGGCTTTCAGAAACATGGTCTCTAGAGTTATGGGACATATAAAATCAGTGGGCAGCCCTTCCCACTATCTTCCCTTTCCCTCATTCTGTTCTTGACCTGGGCCTCTAGATTCGAGATCATTCCTTATCTTATTGCTAAAATTCTGATGCTTTGGGTAATGTACTTTAAGAGTGTTTTTAAAACATTCTTAAAACAGAGGTTTAAACCTCTGCCAACAACTTTATCCTGACTATCCAGGCGGGTTCATTACTGAGGTTAGTTTAAGATCTGGTTTCAAAGCATGCCTTCCTTTGTTCAATCATTATTTGCTAAACATTTATTGAACCCACCTTGTGCTAGGTCCTGGCTAATGCTGGGAAAACACTAAGCTGAAGAAGACATGTTTCCTGCCTTCCAGCAAAGAGATAGAGTCCAAGCAAATAAATACAACAGATGTGAACGTGGAAGCACAAAGGAAGGAGAAGCCAACATTCCTGGGAGAGGTGACATTTCTTCTGGGTTTCGATACTTCTTCTAGTCCCCTGAAATCTTAAATCTTCATTCTTAGTATTCTCAGTGGAGCATTTTATTCTGTCTCTACGGTTTGGGGCAAAAAGAAGAGACTCTTGATAAAGTACTTCTAGAAAGACTGGCAGAAAAGACTGAAAGATTTTCTCAGGAGTAAGAAACAACACAACTTTCTTAATACTCCTGTGCTGTTTTCACATGCAAAAAATATTTTCCCCCTTCTACCTCATCGGTAGGGCAATGGACAAAATGACTTTTCTTATAGTAAATAGCATGTCCCATGTAAAACGAGGCCATGATCTCCCTTTATTGCACTTCAAAATATTTTAAAATTGCTGGGTTAGTTTTTCCTCTCCATTCTTCCTTCTGTAGCTTGACAATTATTAAAGCTGGTATGATTGGTAACACGACTCAAGTTAGAGGAAGTCTTTTTTTTTTTTTGAGATGGATTCTTACTCTGTCTCCCAGGCTGGAGTGCAGTGGTACGATCTCGGTTCACTGCAAACTACAGGAGGCCTTTTTTAAAGTCAAGAGCCTCTTTTAAAATTATAACCCATTGGAAATATGCTGTGGGGAGGTCTCTCACAGCCGTGTGAAAAAGCACCTTATCTTGTATGTCCCTGTAGCCCATCTGCAGACATGAAACCCAAATCCCTGTTCTCCCAAGTGCAATGGAAACATCTCCACTCCTGTGGATGAACTGAATATGTGATAGTGAAGCATATTTCTAAATGTTTACTGTTGCTTGTTAGCCACAGTAGGAATTTCAATACCAGTGGCAGTGCAAGCCCTCATTTTATTGTAGATGCCTTTTTGCATTTCAGCTTACAAAGCTTCCCTCAGTTGGAGGGTGGGGGCCCCAGAAATAAAATGGAAGGCAAAGAGGGGGATGATGCTCTGTGATTTTTCTGCTCATTGTCTCATTTTGAAACTGCCCCAACTGTATGGAACTCCTAGGAAGCCTGTACATGTCAGCACATTCCTGGGGAAGAATGCTTCTCTTAGGAGCCAGTGCTTTAAAAAGTTTCTTCATGTTGCACTGGCATGCATATCTGCTTAAATCGCCACTCTCCTCACGACATTTGGCAGGACTAGTAAGTTCACGTGTCAGTCTCAAGTTGGACCCACGTGACCCCAACCCCAAAGACAGGCAGTGAACCCCTGTGTTTTTATGCCATATGGACTGAGAAGTAGACAGCATTCTGTGTAATGGGTACATGCTGAGGCTGCAATTTTTGAAAAGTCATTGTTTTGACTTCCCTATATTCACATCGAATGATGCTTTTGGTCTTTGCTCTCAGTACTCTAGAAGGGGCTATATAGCCTGTTTTTGTGTTTGTGGGAAAAAGACTAGAAGATCGGCAAAAGGCCACCGGGAAGACAAACATATGGTGATGTGACCCCAAGGGAAACTGAGGTCTCACATTGTCCAGCAACAGAAGGAAGTTGAATTCTGGAGGAGGTTTAATTTTTTTAAAACTCAAACTAATAAAAGATGTTCATAAATATTAAATATTTTTATTTGGAATCTGTGTGTGTTTTAAAACTTTTATTATCCACATAAAAAATATATGCTGGTATCTGTTGGAATCCAGTTAGGAAAAGAGAAACCATACTGGGTGTTTTAAACAGAGTCAGGTAAAGGCAAGGAATTACTAGCCTGAAAAAAAAAGGATAGCGAAATAACCCAGAGATTATTAAAATCATAAGTAGCTACCATCCCTACAGCTATGAGGAGCCACTGCCTCAGAGTGGGGTTTAGGGAGAGGCCGTGGCTTAGTTGTTATTGAGGCTACTGAGAGGGTGTCACACAGCTGTGCCCAGTCACTGAGAGCACCTGCCCAGCTGGCTCAAGCCTCTGCAGAGGTGTCCCATGGCTATGCTAGAAACTGTGTGGGCTTCTAGGAGGCCACTGTGCAGCTGGTGTCCAGACCCAGAGGCGATTCAGCCTGGCCATCCTCGGGGTGCCAAAAGATGCTAGAGGCTTTGCTCTCTCTGTGCTGGGGAGATGCTGACAGTGGCCAAGGGCAGGAAAAGTATCTCTTCTCCCCTTCTCCCTTTCACGGTTCCCTCAATGCCTCTCACTGGCAAAATTTAACTGGAGAAAGTTGGTAAAAAGAGTCTTAGAAATGTGATTCGTGGCTGGGCGCGGTGGCTCCCATTTGTAATCCCAGCAATTTAGGAGGCTGAGGCAGGTGGATCACCTGAGATCAGGAGTTCGAGGCTAGCCTGGCCAACCTGGTGAAACCCCATTTCTACGAAAAAATACAAAAATTAGCCAGGCGTGGTGGCAAGAACCTGTAGTCCCAGCTACTCGGGAGGCTGAGGCAGGAGAATTGCTTGAACTCAGGAGGTGGAGGTTGCAGTGAGCTGAGAGCACCAGCTTGGGCAACAGAGCAAGACTCTGTCTAGAAAAAGAAAAGAAAAGAAATGTGGTTCTCATATTTGCAACCCCAGCATCACAGAGCACTGTGTATCGCAGCTCATCTGGGGCTGAGAGACGGTAGGTGAATAAGCATCACAGATCCCTGCTTTGGGTACCAAGCATCCACACATCATCCTCTACCCATTTGAAAACTTCTCGACTGCAGCAATAGTAACTTCATGCTTCTGGTAGCAAGTTGTAAGTTCCCTTTGAAAACATGCTTTCGACTTCTCCCCCTAAAATGGAGTTACAAATCTCTTAACACTCTTCACATTCATCTCTGGGTGATGTTAATTATTGTTTTTATTCATAAAAGAATACATACATATATTGTGTGTATATATATACTCTTTATATATTGTAAAGTTAATTATCACCAACACTGTTTGCATAAAATAATTGAAAGTTAAGAGGAAAAGAAGAGAAACAAATGAAGACAAAAGTATTCATGTCTGCTACTTTATTTCTGGAACTAGTCACAAAGCCACAGTTAATATTTATAAATTCATTTTTCTACTACCTATTCTACATTTCCCTTGCCTTCAGCCAGCTGGTCAATATTCTTTATCTGGTGAAGTGACCCAGAAGGGTCTGGGTTTTTCCAGACCCCCACTTTTTTTTTTTTGAGATGGAGTCTTGCTCTGTTGCCAGGCTGGAGCACAGTGGCGTGATCTCAGCTCACTGCAAACCCCGCCTCCTGGGTTCAAGCCATTCTCCTGCCTCAGCCTCCTGAGTAGCTGGGATTACAGGAACACACCACCATGCCCGGTTAATTTTTGTATTTTTAGTAGAGGCCAGGTTTCACCACGTTGGCCAGGCTGGTCTCAAACTCCTAACCTCATATGATTCACCCACCTCAGCCTCTCAAAGTGCTGGGATTGCAAGTGTGACCCACCGCACCTGGCCCAAAGCCCTGTCTTTATCGGGCGTAAAAAATTACTGAGACGCCCTAGAGACACGCTTCAGCTCCAGATCTAGTATGCCCCAGCCGCACTGTGCAGCAGCCAGTACAGCTAAACAGAAGCAATCACCCCAACAAGTGCAGCAACCTCTTCCTTTGTCTGTTCCTTCAGTGACACAAGGAACCGAAATTGCCAGATGGTAATCTCAACTTCCAATTCAATAGAACAATTGTTGTTTCCCTGCTAGAATCATTCTTCCGTTAGGAACTAAGCTCTCTAACAAGTGGAACACAAAGCTATGGGAATAGGAAGCAAAAATTCTATAAGTGGGTTATTAGGAGGAACAGTGAGAGCAACTATTGTCATTTTTACTTCTTTATTTCCAGAACCATAGATTCTGGCTACGGGGAAAGAAGCACCATGTATTGGTCACTGTTTTAAGTGCATATACTGCATCTTATAGGATAGTGATTTCACCCCACAGATGTTCTCTCAACTTAGTCGTTAGGAGACCATTGTACCTTTTCTCTGAGGCCAGATCTTTCTTTCTTCCATTTCTTTTTTTTTTTTTGATACAGAGTCTCACTCTGTCACTTAGGTTGGAGTGCAGTGGCAGCTATCTCGGCTCGCTGCAACCTCCACCCTTTGGGTTCAAGCGATTCTCCTGACTCAGCCTCCCATGTAGCTAGGATTACAGGCATGCGCCACCATGCCTGGCTAATTTTTTGTATTTCACCATGTTGGCCAGCCTGGTCTCGAACTCCTGACCTCAGGTGATCCACCTGCCTCAGCCTCCCAAAGTGCTTGGATTACCGGCATAAACCACCGCGCCCAAACGAGGCCAAATCTTTCTAAGAGTTAATGACAAGACCAGTGAGTTCCATGGGCATGAGCCCATTGCTATACTTTTTTCTTTTTTCTTTTATTTTTTAATGAGTTCCTTAGCCTGAGCAGTGTTGCATGGGATACCATGAAGGTGGATAAGGCAATTTGTAAGTCCATGGATAGTGTGTTGGCAGAAAATATTGCAACCAACTACGGCAAATCAATATCCAGATTAAGTGTCTATTCTAGGGAAGGCAACTGCAGCTCCTCCATGACGGAATTGGTTTGATGCCTCTGGTGCCTGGATTGTCCCCCTTTTCTACCAAATGGTGGTATAATAGAAGCGTGTGTTGGTCTCTGCTACTGTCAGCTTCAGCACTTAGTAATGGTGGTGAGCAGATCACAAATGGGAAGTCTATGGTGCTGAGCCCATATGCAGCCTTCATCCTTGCTGGCATGGTCTTTTGTACATGAATCTATTGAGCAAGTACCTGTTTGGAGGAATAAGCTGACAGACATCCATTGAATAGGCCATCTTTCCTACCTGATTATTGAGAGCTCTGTCTGTAGCAGATGTCTTTGTGAGCATTCACAAAACACTTAAATACCCTCATGCTCCGACAATTTAAGAGGTCCGCCTACATTCTGCTTTGCAGACAATCTTTTAATCCTTTCTTTCTAAATTCCCGATTGTTCAGCCAAACTATTAGCCATTACACATGAAGCAGTAAAGGTCCATCGGTATCTCAGGCCATCTCTCAATCCAAAGTGGACAAGGAGATAATATTGCTTAAAGTGTTTCCACTGAATTCTCTTTTCTTTTTCTTTCTTTTTTTTTTTAGTAGAGACAGGGTTTCACCATGTTAGCCAGGCTGGTCTTGAACTCCCGACCTCAGGTGATCCGCCCGCCTCGGCCTCCCAAAGTGCTGGGATTACAGGCATGAGCCACTGTGCCCCACCAGGTTTTCTCTTTCTTAGTGTGTGTTTGTTTTAGCACACTTCTGATCGTGGCTATAATGCTCTATTCTTAGCTTGCCGGTGTACTGGAAAAAAAGAAGTCTATAAACCAGATTCTTCTTCAACAGTTCATTCACAGGGAGATCGCCATAAAAACCTAACACTGGATGAAGGAAAGATGGCAATGCAGCAGAAGAATGTGCCACAGGAACCCAAGCCTTCAGTACACATGACTGCATTGTTGCTTCAGAATCTGCTGGAGTCTGGTTTGGTGTGTACCGTTTCCACTTGGCAATGAAGTATTGCCATGCATGCTTAATTGTGTGGGATAATGAATCAGATAACACCTAGTCAATTGTGGGCAGCTCAGGTGACTTGGCCAAGTGTTCAATCTCTATAAAGTTCAATAGTGGCCAGATGTGGTAGCTCACGTCGGTAATCCCAGCACTTCGGGAGACCTAGGGAGGCGGATCACTTGAAGCCAGGAGTTCAAGACCAGCCTGGCCAACATGGTGAAACCCCATCTCTACCAAAAATACAAAAATTAGACAGATGTGATGGCACACGCCTGTAATCCCAGCTACTCAGGAGGCTGAGGCAAGGACAATTGCTTGGACCTGGGGGCAGAGGTTGCCGTGAGCCAAGGTCACACCACTGCACTACAGCCTGGGTAACAGAGCAAGGCTCTGTCTCAAAAAAAACCAAACAAACAAAGAAACAAACAAACAAAAGCTCAATAGCAAGACAGGAGAAGTTTCTTAAAAGGAAAAGAGTTATCTGGAAAAGAGGGCACGTCTTTACTTCAAACGCTAGGAATATGTACATGGTTATCCTCTTAAGGTTTGCCATAGGCTCCACACAGCATCCCTGTTTACTATGGAAACATCAAGCTACTGGATCTGCTGGGCCACAGGGCCCATGTCTTGCATGTGCTGGTGCTGGATGCGTCTACAGTCTACATTCCGGACTAGCTCTCAGTTGGTCACCACTCAGAGCTGGTTGTATTAACATTACACTAAATTGGTCAGAGCAGCACACTCAAATGTGCTGCATCTTGCCTGCAAAATAGAGGCTCATCGAACACTGAAAATCTTTCTTTGTTATAGCTGGTGCAAGATACCAACTTGTCTTTCACCTTGTGGGGAATATCTTCATATGATCCAGAATGTTAGATCCCTAAAAACTTCACTCAGGTAGCTGGCTTCTGGATTTCATGGGGTTAATACTTCTACCTTCTGACAAGCTTGTATCTTTTTTTTTTTTTTGAGATGTAGTTTTACTCTTACTGCCCAGGCTGGAGTGCAGTGGCGATCTCGGCTCACTGCAACTTCCACCTCCTGGGTTCAAGCGATTCTCCTGCTTCAGCCTCCCCAGTAGCTGGGATTACAGACATGTGCCACCATACTCGGCTAATTTTGTATTTTTAGTAGAGACGGGGTTTCTCTATGTTGGTCAGGCTGGTCTCAAACTCAGGACCTCAGGTGATTCACCTGCCTCGGCCTCCCAAAGTGCTGGGATTACAGCCGTGAGGCAATGCGCCCAGTCTCTTGTATCTTAACCAGGCACTTGATATACATGCTACCTACTGTTCCTTAGATCCAGACATCATGATGTCCCCCATGCAGTGGACCAGTTTGATCTCTAGTGAAATCAAGGTTCCTGCACACTAGATTATGACATGAGACTTGACATAGCCTTGAGACAAGACGATAAAGGTGTCTTCTGGTAGTCGTTTTAAATTGGTGTAGAGAAAAAAGCTTAAATTACTAGTTGCCGGAATATAGGACCATCATATAGAAGGCTGGGCTTGGGCCTGAGAGACAATGGGAAAATAATTAAAATAATGTTCTTCACAATTAATAGAAAGTGGGAATATGCAATATGTAATGTGGTAGATGTGGGCAGGGATGGAAGAGACTTTAAAGACATCCAGATATGATTGTTGGATCTTTATTTAAAAAACACAACATTATCTAACTTTTGTGCCCTTTTTTTTTTGCTAATTATAAAGTGCTGTAACATCTTTTAAGGATTATATGGAAGAGTATATGAATTAAATAAATGGAAAACAAACTCTATAAATGGTACAGAGTCATTGCTGTTTACTTTAGTCCTCAAACTAGACTTGTAAAATAGTTGGGCTAAGGCTTAGCCTCATTGTGCAGATGAGGAAAGTGAGGCTTTCTGTATTTAGGTAACTTGTCTAAGTTCTCACAGCTGATCAGTAATAGAGTTTCAAACCAAAACCAGCTATCTTGATGATATTGGCCAGGCGTGGTGGTTCACACCTGTAATTCCAGCACTTTGGGAGGCCCAGATGGGCAGATCATGAGGTCAGGAGTTCGAGACCAGCCTGGCCAACATGGCAAACCCACATCTCTACTAAAAATACAAAAATTAGTCGGGTGTGGTGGCGGGCACCTGTAATACCAGCTACTCGGGAGGCTGAGGCAGGAAAATCGCTCGAACCCAGGAAGCAGAGGTTTCAGAGAGCAGAGATCGCACCATTGCCCTCCAGCCTAGTGACAGAGCAAGACTCTGTCTCAAAATAAATAAATAAATAAAATGAAATGAAATAATAAGATATTGGTGATATTGATACAATGTGTGCATATGTTTGCATAATTGAGATATTAATTTATATTTTCTTGTTTTATTTTTCTCCCTTCCTTTTCCCCTCTCCAAATGTTAACCCAAGATTTGCTTCGGAAGAAAGAAAGCTCCAAATCCTAATCCAAGAATGCTTAGGAAGAGGGATAGAAGCAGAAACGGGAGAGAATGGAGAGACTCTTTAAGACGAAGAAAGAATGTTGGTCTTCAGCTTGTTCTTCAAGTAAAGATCCACGCCCAGCACTCTTGAAGCATGTTGGGGAGGAGCTTGGAGAGGAATGACTATGTGGTAAGAGTCTGAATATTAGATTTGGAATCCTTCAGCCCTGGCAAAGATTTCCGTGCCAGGCTTGGCAGGAATCAACAGGGCTGTCTGACCTTAAGAGATGGCAGGAGTTTGACTTGAGTACACATGTGATGATCACTATGAATTGAGGACGAGAGACTTGGTCCAAATGAGGTGCTCTGGGTAAGTTCCCAGGGGCTTTTGCACAACATTGGAAGGCCCAGTAAGATGAGGACTTACAATGAAATGTATTTTATTTTCTTTTCTCTTTTTTTTTTGAGACAGGGCTTCACTCTGTCACCCAGGCTGGAGTTCAGTGGTATGATCTTGGCTCACTGAAACCTCCACCTCCCTGGTTCAAGTGACTCTCCCACCTCAGTCTCCTGGATAACCGGGATTACAGGCACCCGCCACCGTGCCTGGCTAATTTTTGTATTTTTAGTAGAGATGAGGTTTCACCATGTTGGTCAGGCTGGTCTCGAACTCCCGACCTCAGGTGATCCACCCGTCTTGGCCTCCCAAAGTGCTAGGATTACAGTCACCGCACCCAGCTGTATTTTGATTTTCAACCAAAATGAAGTATTTTCATACACTCTTGTTTGTGGAGTAAAAGTCATACCTTCTATCTGTATATTTGTTTGTGGGTGTGAAGAAAAGAGCAGGACAGCAGTGGTGATGGGAGTGTGGTTCTGGGTATCAGAAAGCTTGAGAATTTGCATCATATCACCAAGGGCTTAAAGGGAAAAGAACGATGGATTGTGCCCCCTAATGTCACTCTCAACTTCATATGTTTTCAGTTTATTATTGGTACGTGCCAATGGCTGATTCACTGAGCTGTTTGGAAGAGAGTGCTAACGAGGCCAAGGTCAGGGTTCTCATTTCCATACAGTCAAATACACTTAGTGAGAGAACTTCAGCTCTAGTCGCCACAGATTAAATCCTGAACTCTCACCAACTGTCTCACAAATACGTGTGCTGGGTTACTGGAGGCCAGGTGAGAGTGTGTGAATGGGTCAGCATAAAGCCTTACCCTCACCAAGGACAAAAACAAAACAGATGTCCTGTTGACATCCCTGTAGTTTGTGTGAATGCTTATGAAGGAGAGAGCACACTGCTGCCATGTGAACTAATTCACAAAACAGAAATACAGCAAGCCAAACTTCTCTAATTTTTGAAGAGAATCTGATATTATCTCACCCATAATGTAACACATGTTGTAGTGTAATTTACAAAAATAATGCAAACTTTCAGAAGCATATTAAAAAAATCTGCAAAATGAAGATTGGGATTCTAAGATTACCTTTTAAATATAAATTCTAGAAAAGCAATGTAATTAGAATATGCCGGGTGTGGTGGTGCATGCCTGGAGTTCCAGTTACTTGGGAAGCTGAAGTGGGAGAACTGCTTGAGCCCAGGAGTTTGAGGCTGCAGTGAGCTAGGATCGTGCCACTGCCTGGACAACATAGTGAGACCCCTTCTTTAAAAAACTAAAAAAAGAAGGCATAAGACTTTTAAAATCTTTAATTATGGTTTAATTTACATACAAAGCACTGACTTTAAGGGTTCATTTTGAACAACTTTGGCAATTGCATACACCCACACAGCCACTACTCAGAACAACTCGCTTTGTCACCCAGACTGGAGTGCAGTGGTGCAATCTCAGCTCACTGTAACCTCCTCCTCCCAGGTTCAAGCAATTCTCCTGACTCAGCCTCTAAAGTAGCTGAGATTACAGGCGCCCGCCACCACACCCAGCTAATTTTTGTATTTTTAGTAGAGATGAGGTTTCACCATATTATCTAGTTGGTCTCGAACTCCTGAACTCAGGTGATCTGCCCACCTAGGTCTCCCAAAGTGCTGGGATTAAAAATGAATCTTTTTTTTTTTTTTTTTTTTTTGATACCAGGTCTCACTCCTATTGCCCACGCTGGAATGCAGTAATGTGATCATGGCTCACTGCAACCTCCGCCTCCTGGGTTCCAGCAATTCTCCTATCTCAGCTTCCTGAGTAGCTGGGACTACAGATATGCATCACCATGCCCAGCTAAATTTTTTTTTTTTTTTTTGTATTTTTTAGTAGAGATGGTGTTTCACCATGTTGACAAGGCTGGTCTCGAACTCCTGACCTCAGGTGATCTACCCACCTCAGCCTCTCAAAGTGCTGGGATTACAGGCTTGAGCCACTGCACCCGACCAGGAATAGCGTATTTTCGTTTTTTTGTTTTGTTTTGTTTTGTTTTTAAATGCTTACAGGCATAGAGTAAATTGCACAGGAAACTTCTCTGACTGAATATTGGAGGTCATCTTTCGGTAAGTGTGGCACACAATGAATCTAGGCATTAAAAATTCTAAGATGTAAATTACAAGAGCTTTGAAGTTTGAAATGATTCTCCTAGGCAATGCATTGCACAAAAGAGCAGAGTGGAATGTCATCATTTATGTTTTATTTTGGAGAATATCATTTCCTCAATTCTTTCCTTCTCTACTTTGCTTTAGCAGATTTTGACATAAAAGAAACCTCATATTCTTTGTAGATATAATGTGGAAGTCTAATATTTCAGAATTCAGAATAAAACTTTCTTTTGATGCCTTTAATAAGATCTTAAAGCATTTAAAAAGCATTAATTAAGCTTTACAAAGCAACTCTAAGATGATTTGATCAATTCAAAAACATAATTGTAAAGTCTGCACTCAACTTTCAATTACTATATGTCCCAGTGGAGAAAAAACATACATAATAAAAACCACAGATAATAACCAAACCATTTCTACTCAAGGAACAATGGCACAGATACTTTTAAAAATGCAGCTAATTCCAAATAATTTATATTTGATCTTAGAATGCATTATATGATTTTGTTTCATGAAACCATGTGAAGATTTACTATTATAAGTATGCTTTATTTAAATGAAAACTGCAATTAATTCAGTCTCCATATATACTGTTATTGGAAGGAAGAAATAGGTAAAAATTACAGGCTGTCTGTCAGAGAGAAGTGGTCCACAGATGTGTATTTTTGCCTGTTTACAATCTGGAAAGTGAAGTCGTCTACGTAAGGTTGCATTTCATGGAGGTTTAGAGATGAATGAGTTCTCTTAAACTACATCAGCCTAACTCATTTGATAGGTAACAATGAGGCCCACTAGAGTGACAAATGACCTGCTAGGGCTGTCTAATGACAGTATTATTTACAATAGAACAGTGAGAAAAAGAGAGCGAGAGAGCCTGAGCACAAAAGTCTAAATTTTTCACAACTGAAGAATGTTTGAATAAATTATGAACCATTAACTTCATGCCATTCAACTGCCATTAAAAAGAAAAAGTAAGTAGATAGCAGCAGCTTTAACTGAGATCCCTTCTTCTAAGATAAGCTCTTCTCTATGTCCCATATCTGGGATGGAGGCCCCTTAGGGATTCTACCTTCGAGATTGAAGATACCCTATTGTAATTATATACTTAATTGTATTTTCTCTGGGTGGTTCTAAGCTCTTTGAGGCTTGGGAAATCTTATTTATCATTTTATTCCCAGATCCTAGCCAAGTGCCTGGCCCATTATTATTGTTCATTAAATATTAATTTCAATGGAATAGAATGTCATTAATACCAACAAGAAAAATCAAGAAAAAATGTATTCACAGCTAAACACAAAATCTCAGGACTCTCTCCCTTTCTACAACTATGTCCTTCTATATTTAGCCCTGATCCTTTGCTATTGGGTTACCCAGCTTGTTACCCAAGAACCAGAGTGATGGCTTAGAGTGATAGGGTGCTGGGCTGTCACCAATCATACACAAAGTGGACATGGCATTGAGATGTAGTCATTTTGACAGAGAAGTGACATTTTGATGCAGCCTAAAAAACAAATTGTTCAATTTTCAGCTTTTAAAAAGAACCAGTAAATGTGTGCAACAGACACACTCACCTCAAACCTAAGCAAATCAAACCTCCTCAGGGACCCCTAGAGATGGATACAGCTGACAAGTTTAGTGGACAAGCCAGGGTGCAGGTCTCCTGACCTGGAGAGTAGTGCTTTCCGCCTGCCCCACACTCCATCTCAGCAGGCAGAGAGGAGAGGGGAAGCCACCAGGCCGCCAGCCCTGTGCTGCCTCAGGGTGCTCCCCTTGTTCTCAGACAGATCTGTTCTGTTCCACCGACTTGGGATTAGTTTTGCTTTAAAATTTATCTTGAAAAAAGAATGAAAACTTTTTCTTGTGGTAGGGCCAGTTGCTAAAGTCTAAGTGTCAGAATTTCATAATTGAGTTCAGATGAGGTCACTATGGTCTGAGGGAGCTGGGGCGGGCTGTAATGAAGACAGGGCCAGCATTTTCCAGGGACGTGGCCCAGCGGATGTTCTAGGAGGAACTTCTTAGGAGTGGGAGGGAATGGGGACACTGAGGGTGGGCCACGTCCAGAAGCCCAGGATGGCGGGTGGTTGGCATTCAGGGTATTTATCTTCAGATGTCACGTCCTCCACCACCTGCCTGGGGCTTTAATGCTCATATGGCAGCCTGCCCTTTCCTTCCCAGCACTTCCCTCAAGTTGTAATTATATACCCTATATGTGTAAATTTTTTTGGCCCTGTCTCCCATCAGGCAAAGATCATGCATTTTTGTCTTATTGGCTTTTGTTGCTGCCACTCTATCCACAGGCATAGCACAGTGTTTGGCACATAATAAGCATGCATACATATATCTTGAGTGGATAAATGATGGAATAAATGAATTAACTCAAGTTTATCGCATGTATTTCCAGAAGGACTAGGTTAGGTTACATAGGGTTTCATTGATGGAGAAGAAGGCAAAAGCACAATTATCTAATAAAGATGGCTTGGGGCTAGGAAAGTAAAGTCGTAGATGCTGAGACTCAGAATCCAGGGCCAAAGTTATTTGTCTCTCCAGGCTGAGGTACTGTTAGGTCCTAGATTGGATTAGACCTGAGCATAGGTGTCTTCAGGTATGCTGAACAGTACTGAGAGGTCTTGGGTCTATGTTATCTGGGAACAGTGCAAGGCTGACCCAATGTCTTTTGAACATATTGGATTCAGTTCATTCCTTTAAGATCAGAAGGCTACTATAGGTCTCTTTTGGAGTTAGAGGGTACACAATAATTTTTTTCTCCCCTTTGCTTTCTAAACTCTTTGGCCCAGTCTGAATCATGTTATCTAAAGTCAAGGAAACAGCAGTAATCATCCAAAAACATATTACCCCACTCCATCCCTACTTCTTCAAATAATGTTCTGTTCTTTTGACCTACTTCTCTCCCTGTTTCTCTCTCTCATTCTCATTAAGTGGAGACCTGTAGGTCTGTACACAGACCCTGAAACATATTCAGAATGAAATACTCAAGGGTGGCCGGGCGCGGTGGCTCATGCCTGTAATCTCAACGCTTTGGGAGGCTGTGGCGGGCAGATCACTTGAGGTCAGGAGTTTGAGGCCAGCCTGACCAACACAGTGAAACCTCATCTCTACTAAAAATACAAAAATTAGCCGGGCGTGGTGGCGCACATCTATAATCCCAGCTACTTGGGTGGCTGAGGCATGAGAATCAATTGAACCTGGGAGGTAGAGGCTGCAGTGAGCCAAGATTGCTCCATGGCACTCCAGCCTGGACGACAGAGTGATACTCTACCTCAAAAACAAAACAAAACAAAGCAAAACAACCTCAACAACTCAAGGTCCTTCTCCTTCCTTTTGCTGAATCCTTCTAAAAGAGTGGCTTCTGTTCCCATTGCAGGAAGTTGTGAAAAGAGGCCCGATGGGATCCCCCTGCAGATCCTCCTGCAGAGTAGTGAATCACATACATTAGTCATAGCGACACTTGCATTTGGTGATGGAGGGGCTCACACTAGTCTGAACTCTTCCTCTCGGCTGATGCTCATCTATGGTGCTCGTATCACTCATTCACAGGATAGCCAGTTCCAATCAAGTTCTCTCTCCAATAAACCACACTGCTTAGGACTCACCCTTGTGCAATAAAATTGTGGCAGGGCTAATAATAGAAACCACAAATCCTGCTTGCCAATCCTGCATTCTAACCTCTAATCTACTTGTAGCAAGGACAAATGTTTTCAGGAAAATAAAATGACACTGCATAGAATGCAGTGACACAACTGTTCCTATTGTCAGAACTTCCACTCAAGAAACCTGGAGAAAAGAAGATGAATTCCATCTTCCACACCTTGGTCACCATATACCTAGTTTCAACCTTCCTCTAATTTCTAATACAATCTGAATTACAAAAGCAATGAAAAAAATGAAAGGAGAATACAAAGCAGGAGTGGGAGAGAGACATAAATATTCCCTTTGTTACAACTTTCTTAATGATGGGAATTTGTCTTTTGTGTTTCAGTACAATGGAAATGGACTAACAGAAGTCCAATATTAGATTAATAGGACTCTCACTTTGACAAATGGAAAGCCGGTTAAGGGGGTGAATTCCTTAATCAAATGCCTGGATTTGAGGACAGAGGCAGTCTGCTTAGTAAAACATACCCTCAGAAAACCTGAATGTGAGCCCCAACTTGCCACTCACATCTAGTTCAAAAGGGAACCAACTATTTCATCTCCTGCAGCCTTGGAGTTCTTATCTCCAAAATGACATTATGACTGGGCATGGAGGCTCATGCCTGTAATCCTAGCACTTTGGGAGGCCGAGGCGGGTGGATCACCTGAGGTCAGAAGTTCAAGACCAGCCTGGCCAACGTGGTGAAACCCCATCTCTACTAAAAATACAAAAATTAGCTGAGCATGGTGGCACATGCCTGTAATTCTAGCTACGCTGGAGGCTGAAGCAGGAGAATTGCTTGAACCCATGAGGCGGAGGTTGCAGTTAGCCAAGATTACGCCACTGCACTCCAGCCTGGGCGACAGAGCTAGAGTCCTTCTCAAAATAAATAAAATAAAATAAAATAAAATAAAATGGCTTGCAATTAACAGCCTTGTTTGCAAAGAACTGTTATGAGGTTCAGTGAGAGAGAATTCATAGGAAGTGCTGCATAAACGGTAAGTCTATCTATAACTGAGGGATTATTATTGCTGGACACAAATTCATTTATTGTTCTCGATTGGATGTACACATAATTCAAATTCCCCAGAAAACAGCTCTGCCCTTTATTTCCAGCTGTGTGGTATGCAGCTTCTAAACATTTTTACTGAAAACTTGCCTCTTAACTGTTAGTCTTGAGGGTCTACACACAGCTCCCACGCTCAATTAACTGTTACTTCTTCAGGCAGCTGCAAGGCAGAAATTTCTGATTTGTGTTACAACCAGCCCAGCCCTCTGTGTCTTGGCTACGGACAGACATGCCTCCACAAAAACACAAACCAGAATGGAAATAAACAGAAACCTTGATGAGAGATGTGCTCTGGGAGGAATCTGACTTAACAAATGAGATACGTACACAGGACTCAAGAAACAGTGGCTATAGACTTCTCATAGGAGGCTTTAATTTTCTCAGTTTTGAAATGCCATATTTGCTTTGCTGTGTGATGAATCTAAGTGAATTAACAATGTGCTTACAGATTTCTTAGCTGGTAATGTGATAAAATTTAAAATATTCTTGTTTGGTATCATTTTGAAATTTTCTTGGCGCTTATGAAACTAATGAGAAACACCCTCGTGCTGTTGGAGAGAGCGAGAGCATTTTCAGGCCCAGCGTTTGGGTGCTTCAGTCTTCCCTAATCCAAGCATGACAATAGATTTATTATAGAAGAAATGAAGACAGAGGTCAGGCAAAAAAACCCAGCAATTAATCATTTGAAGACACTGAGTCATCTACTATTTTATGTCAGAAAACTTGTACCCATGTTTACATAATAATAAAACATAGCTATAAGAGGGCAGATGTTTTAGGCCTAGACATTTGCTAGTCAGTAACATGTAAATGTGAGGGTCCTGGTGGTTACGGTTTCATGCCTTGCTATGGTGGTTGCCAGTCAGTTTTTCCTTGCTGTTCATAAGCTACCAAATAATACATATTTGTCTTCACTCTGGTCTGCAGTGAAAATAAAATGAGAAGAGAAAGAAGAAGATATGAATTATGAAGTGGAACAATGTGGTTGGGAAATTCCCATGCCTTCACCCTAAAAAAAAAAAAAAAAAAAAAAAATTACTCTTTTAAGTAAGGCCCAAGAGAATATTAAATGCATATACTATGATTCAAAGAAAATAGTATTACCATTTAGTCATCAAAGTGGACCCTTGGTCTTGGCCATATGTATGAAACTTCAGGGTGGCAGCCTGTGCTCTCTTAGTGAGTACATTTGTATCACACCACAGAGGTCTGAGTTCTTATTGTCTAAATGCCCATTTTCTTGGGTGTTTTGCTTTTGTCTCCAGAATATCCAGAGAATGAGGTTGTTAATAAAAAATAAGACTGGCCGGGTGCAATGGCTCACGCCTGTAATCCCAGCACTTTGGGAGGACAAGGTGGGCAGATCATCTGAGGTCAGGAGTTTGAGACTAAAAATACAAAATTAGCTAGGTGTAGTGGCGGGCACCTGTGGTCCCAGCTACCGGGAGGCTGAGGCAGGAGAATCACTTGAACCCGGGAGGCAGAGGTTGTGCTGAGCTGAGATCGCACCATTGCACTCCAACCTGGGCAACAAATGCGAAACTCCATTTCAAAAAAAATAAAAAAAAATATTTTTTTTATAAAAGACTAGCCAACAGATGAAGAAAAATAAGCAAATTCCTCCAGGATTCAAGACAAGATTTAAATACTTTCTAGTCATTTATTTTTCTAACCAGATTTAATTTGGAAGTATGAACCAAAAAAAGTTATAGCATCATGCTCTGGTCAGCTTGCCTCAGATAATGGCTTGTGTGACCAGTGGATGTCCTGGGGGAAGGGAAATTCAGAGGGCAATGAGCAACTTCTCTGTTATCTCAGAGTTTTACAATACACACAGGAAACATTTGTAGCTGGCCCTCTGTTAGCCTGAAAGATTAGCTAATCCCTTGTTTCACCATAAAATGCATTTTTAGCAATAGTTCTGAACTGCAAGCAAAAATTCAGGTGGCCAGCTCATAGTCCTCCTAAATTACAGTTGAAAGATGCTTTGCATTGTAGATATCGGCTTGGGCAATAAGGAAACTGGTATAGTTCCTGAGGATGTGCTGGGCTGACAGGAACCTCTCCATGCCCCACCACCAATGGAGCAAGCCAGCTTCCATGTCCAGAATGCTGTATACATTCTACAACAGTGTTCTTAGGGTAGTATCGGATTCCTGAAGCCCAGAGATGGATTAACTGTCCAGGTGCCCCAGATAAATTCTAACTCAAATGAACACATCCTGTCTATACAACCTTTCAACTCTGTATAGCAAAACTGTGACCTCCTGTTCAAACGGGAAAGATAAGCAGCCACATTTTATCACGGTGGTTCCTGAATACGTTTGCTACTAGCCTGATTTACCCATTTGTAGTTTGCCCACTAGACCTTTTTCTCTAGACATAGTCATTTATTTCTTTTTCTCTTTTCTTTCTTTCTTTTTTTTTGTTTGAGACGGAGTTTTGCTCTTGTTGCCCAGGCTGGAGTGCCATGGCGCGATCTTGACTCAATGTAACCTCCGCTTCTTGGGTTCAAGCGATTCTCCTGCCTCAGCCTCCCAAGTAGATAGGATTACAGGCACGCGCCACCACGCCCGACTAATTTTGTATCTTTAGTAGAGACAGGGTTTCTCCATGTTGGTCAGGCTGATCTCGAACTTCTGACCTCAGGTGATCCACTTGCCTCAGCTTCCCAGAGTGCTAGGATTACAGGCATGAGCCACTGCTCCTGGCCATAGTTATTTATTTATTTTATTTTATTTTATTTTTTTGAGATGGAGTCTCGCTCTGTCGCCCAGGCTGGAGTGCAGTGGTGCGATCTCAGTTCACAGCAACCTCCACCTCCTGGGTTCAAGTCATTCTCCTACCTCAGCCTCCTGAGCAGCTGGGACTACAGGCGCGTGCCACCATGCGCAGCTATTTTTTTTTTTGTATTTTTTAGTAGAGACGGGGTTTCACTGTGTTAGCCAGGATGGTCTCGATCTCTTGACCTGGTGATCTGCCCTTCTCGGCCTCCCAAAGTGCTGGGATTATAGGTGTGAGCCACTGTGCCCGGCCTATTTATTTCTAAAAAACTTGGGGGAACTTTTAAAATTATATTTTAATTTGTATAAAGAATGTATCACAGATTTATTGTGCTGGAAGAGGTTTTAGAGATTATCTAGCCCAATGGCCCAATGTCTTTATTTTACATATAAGGACATGAGAGGCCCAGAGAGGTTAAGTACCTTGCTCAAGGTCACTCAGCTAGTTAGCTGCAGTAGATCTGCAATGTGAGCACATGGTTAATTCCTAAAGTATTCCCACAGGTCCTCTGTATTTACAGCTCCTCAATAAGCAAAGGCCCTAACTGAGAGAGCTGTTTTGTCACACATGCTACACCCAGCACTTTTCACCTCTAAGATACTGGGACAGGACCACCAAGAATACCACAGGCCTGAGATCAGCTTGGAAGGTCAGCTGCTCACAGGGTTTCCTGTGCACTAAGGCAGCATGACAGCTGGGGAGTATCTATCCCATTTGTCTTTTTGAATAACCCTCATAACTGAGATGGTATTTGGCATAGATTCCAAATTGTAAATATGATCAAATTCATGTGTGCTACCCCACAGTGCATGAGATTATTCCATTTTGTGTTAATTAATTTTTATTTTTTGCTTTCATTATTATTTTTAACTGACACAATAATTGTACATATTTATTTGGATACATGGATACAATGTGTAATGATCAGATCAGGGTAATTAGCATAACCATTACCTCAAACATTTATCATTTCTTTGTGTTGGGAACATTAAAAATCTGATTTTCTAGTTATTTGAAAATATGCCATAATTTTTTTTGTTTTGAGAAGGAGTCTCACTCTGTTGCCCAGGCTGAAGTGCAGTGGCATAATTTCGGCTCTCTGCAACCTCTGCCTCCTGGGTTCAAGCGATTTTCCTGCCTCAGCCTCCCAAGTAGCTGAAACTACAGGCATGCGCTAACATGCCCAGCTAATTTTTATATTTTTAGTAGAGACGGGGTTTCACCATGTTGGACAGGCTGGTCTCGAACTCCTGACCTCGTGATCCACCCGTCTCAGCCTCCCAAAGTGCTGGGATTACAGGCATGAACCACCGCACCTGGCCTGAAAATATGCCATAAATTTTTTTTTTTTTTTTTTGAGGCGGAGTCTCGCTCTGTCACCCAGGCTGGAGTGCAGTGGCCAGGTCTCAGCTTACTGCAAGCTCCGCCTCCTGGGTTTACGCCATTCTCCTGCCTCAGCCTCCCGAGTAGCTGGGACTATAGGCGCCTGCCACCTCGCCCGGCTAGTTTTTTGTATTTTTAGTAGAGACAGGGTTTCACCGTGTTAGCCAGGATGGTCTTGATCTCCTGACCTCGTGATCCCGAGACGGGCGTTTCAGAATCTTACCAATACCAAGGATAGGTGTGAAGTTCACTGCCGATTGCATCCGGAAAGGATCCCTTCTTTCTGAAAGCTGCGACCAACCGGGCCATCTTCAGCATTCACGAACTCACGCAGAGCCCAGCAATTGCTGCCTGGTGTGGCCAGTCCTTCATTAAATCAGAACCCATGACCTCACTTTCAGGACCTTAACAAAGGAGGAGGCGTCCAAAAGCAAAAAACCTTCATTTGGAAGAAAATAAATTTTTCATGAAACTTTTGTTTTTTCTTTTTGAGACGGAATTTCACTGTTGTTGCCCAGGCTGGAGTGCAATGGCACGATCTTGACTCACTGCAACCTCCGCCTCCTGGGTTCAAGCGATTCTCCTGCCTCAGCCTCCCAAGTATCTAGGATTAAAGCCATGCACCACCAAGACTGCCTAATTTTGTATTTTCAGTAGAGACGGGATTTCACCATGCTGGCCAGGCTGGTCTCGAACTCCTGACCTCAG
>NW_012102155.1:1809634-1848267 GCF_000951045.1 Mandrillus leucophaeus
TCACTATGTTAGCCAGGATGGTCTCGATCTCCTGACCTCGTGATCCGCCCATCTCGGCCTCCCAAAGTGCTGGGATTACAGGATTGAGCCACCGCGCCCGGCCTATTGTTGTTAACTATAGTCACTCTCTAGTGCTGTATGAGCACTAGAACTTACTCCTCCTATCTAACCGTACTTTTGCATTCCTTAACCAACCTTCGGCTACCCCTCCCCTACCCTGCCCCAACTCTAGTAACCACTATGAGTTTATTTATTTATTTATTTATTGAGACAGAGTCTTGCTCTGTCGCCCAGGCTGGAGTGCAGTGGCGCGATCTCGGCTCACTGCAAGCTCAAGATTATTTATTTTTATCCGTCTTGTGCCTCAATGGTTTTTGAGGTTCTCTCTCTATATACAAAATACAAAAATATAAAATAACATTAGAAACAATTCAAGTGAGGGCAAAATTGTTTTGTTTTTGATAGAAAAATAATACAGATAGGTAAAACTGATATACAGAAATAAATATTATGAAGCCCTTGTTCTGTGTTTGGAGAAGAATGTAAAATTTGGCTCAGAGTTTCTTAGTGGCCTCAGCAAAGGGAAAAATGTGATCTATTATAAGATTCAGAATGTTTGTCAGATTAAAAAAAAAAAAAAAACAATTCAAGAGAAACATAGTTTGCACTCATACTAAAGCCTGAGAGAAGTTTCTTCCTTGATAAAATCCTTTTAGTAGAGATCACAGTGAATTTCATGTGACTGTGTCTCATATGCCTCAGTGCAAGTCAAAGGCACAAACAACGAATGCAAATCAGAAAAGGCATTTCCAGGATACTGAGCGTGGGAGCAAAACAATGGGCCCACGTACACACTGGACTATGTGGAAATAAGTGAATTGTGCATACTTCAAGAAATCTTCTGCAGATGCTATTCCTTAAAACCATTTGAAAAAATAATTGCTGGGCAGCAGAGAAATAAGGAATTAAATAAAGGGTTCAATGAAGATATTGCTTCCTGAGGCAAAGGCTGCAGATTCTCTCCAGTGTCCATGTTCTCTGCTTTTTTGAGGCCACGGCTAGATTGCATTTCCCAGTAGTTGGGTGTGATTATGTGACTGAAATTGGGCTGGTGGAATACGAACAGGCCTTGCCTGTAAAACCCCCATCTGCCTTTCTCACTCTCTTTTCTTGTCCAACCTCTGAACTCAGAGGACTCTATGGATCTAGAGGAGGGCAGAGCTATGACACGGAAGGACCCTGGGTTACTGAATGACTGTGAAGAGCAGAGTTGCTGATCTACACAGGAGTGTGATGTGAGTGAGAAATAAACTTGTTTGTGCGTTTGTTTGTTTGTTTTGAGAGGGAGTCTCACTCTGTTCCCCAGGCTGGAGTGCAGCGGCACGATCTCACCTCACCACAACCAAGTGATTCTCCTGTCTCAGCCTCCCAAGTAGCTGGGACTACAGGTGCGTGCCACCATGCCTCACTAATTTTTGTATTTTTAGTAGAGATGGGGTTTTACTATGTTGGCCAAGCCGGTCTCGAACTCCTGACCTCGTGATCCACCCGCCTCGACCTCCCAAAGAGCTGGGATTACAGGTGTGAGCCACTGTGCCCCGCTGAGAAATAAGCTTTTACTGTATTCATTGGGGTTTGGAGATTTGTTTCAGTGGCTAGCATTATACTAAATAATAGAATTAAACTTTCCAACTGCAAGTCCCATCGATGAAGCAGATGGTTACATAATCTAATCACCCTTCCTTACATTGAGAAAACAACAACCCAAATCACTATTTTTTCAAGGCCGTATCCTTTGACTTCCACTAGTCTCTAGGAGACTGTTTAGTAAGCAGATTGGACCACCTGGGCATTACCTTTAAATCCGCTCTCCATGTGCCCTGGGCAAGTTGCCTCACCTCTGTAAGCCTCAGATGCTCCATCTATAAGACGGGAATAATAATCGGACCGACTGTAAGAGTTGCTGGAAGGAAAAAGGTGGTACCCTATACAGAGTGCTCAGCCCAGGATTTGGCATGTGGCAAGCACATGATAAATGATGGCTAGTAAAGCTCATCATTCTTTACAGCTGTATCTTCATATTTCTGGCCGATAGTGGGGAAGGCCCACAACAGGACAAGCTGTGCCTAGGCAAAAGTGGCTGAGTTTCTAGCAGTAAAGCAGTTCACAGTAAACAGCCTCTCCTCCTGTCCACCTCAGCCTTTTCCTTTTCTTTCTTTTTAAATTAAAGCGACAGCTCACACAACCTTCAGACTTTGAACTAGGCTACTATCATCTGAGACCTGTTCACTCCACCCAAAATTTTTGAATAAGTTTCATAGGATCCTTCTGGCAGAAGAGGATAATAGCAGTGACAGCAACAATAATAATTGCTGATGGTAAGTACAGTGCTTTTGAATTTATGAAGTATTTTTTTCCACTCAAAATGCCCATGATGATTCTACCAGAGCATTTTTTGATGTTGGAAAGTCTTACAACATTCCCTGATAAGGTATGTTTCTGAAATGATCATTTCATAAAAATGGACAGTTTTGTATTAAAACAAGAAATAATTTCTGAGTGAAAGACTATGCACTACATAAATATTTCGTGAAGAATTTAGTGGGTTTTTTTTTCCCCCTTGCACCTGACTGGATATATAAACATAACTAGAGTCTTGGCTAATAATAACATCACAATGTGTGCAGACCCGGTACTCTTCAATACCTTTGCAGAGTTATTTGTGTCGGAAAGGATTTTATCGTAAGTACATTCCTTCCCTCAGCATCACATGATGTACCATTGAATTTCCCATCAGACAAACTTTCTAATCTCATTTACAGTCACAGAGGTTGAAAATAGATAATCAGCATTTAAGTACCTTATAATCTGTAAGGTAAACCAGATATAGCTAGACTGGCAGTGGAACATTCCAGAGGTTCCAGACTAGGGGATCCTGACCCTAGTCCGTTATTAATGAGTTCTGCAACTTCTACAGCCCCTGGATCTCACTGTGATGCAGATTCCATCTGTGCAAATTGAGTTTGTTCCTCAAAGTTTCCCTCTAATCCTCATATAGTCAAATGAGTATCATACTATAAATGTTTCAGCCTAATTTACGACAGTGTCCTTACTCATGATTCAAGACAGACTGGGGCCACATATAGGATCACTGTGGCCTTTTCTTTTCTTTTCTTTTCTTTTTTTTTGAGACGGAGTCTCACTCTGTCACCCAGGCTGGAGTGCAGTGGCGCTATCTCAGCTCACTGCAAACTCCACTTCCTGGGTTCACATCATTCTCCTGCCTCAGCCTCCCGAGTAGCTGGGACTACAGGCGCCCGCCACCTCGCCTGGTTAATTTTTTGTATTTTTAGTAGAGATGGGGTTTCACTGTGTTAGCCAGGATGGTCTCCATCTCCTGACCTCAGGAGATCAGCCTGCCTCGGCCTCCCGAAGTGCTGGGATTACAGGCGTGAGCCACCACGCCCAGTCGCTGTGGCCTTTTCTTAGCCTAGGAAATCTGTACTGGGAGAGCTGCCAGTTTCCTTGGCCTTAATCTTCTTCAGTTCTAACAAATGTTCCCATAGTGACAAGTTGTATTAGAGTTGATGTGGGCAGCTTTCTTCCTATTCTACTCTGTTCCATTCCATGTATCTATTGATTTATTCTGTTTTACATTTAAATCTCATAGTGCTAAAGCAAACTTCTCTTCTGAGAATGCCTATTAGGCAATTAGAGAACTGATCAAGTGACTAAATATAACTTGAAGACCTGACTTTGCTCGAGCTCTTCACCAGTTATTCAAATCTATTTAGAATTTAGCTATTTGGTTCATCTAACGGGTTGGCAATTGACTTAATAATAGTTATCCTTTGTCATAGGATTCTTCATTCATCAAGTGAAATTGGGGTAATAGGGCACTTGAGAATGGGGTTAGGGAACTGTAGATACCTGCAAATTTGCAAGATGCTGACAAACAAAAGAATGCAAACTAAAAAAGAATGGAGGCGATTTAGAAAGTTACATTTCTTTGACTTGAAGATAAGGCTTTACCAAGGAAAGCAGAAGGGCGGAATGGTTTCCTGTTTAAGTACTGGCTGAATAGGGTAGTCTGTGTGCCATTTGTGAGAATGTTTCGTAACAGGAGGAAGTCTGCAACACACTGCAAAACCTAGCCTGATCATACAGTATTTGATACCCCCGGACTCAAATCCAGGCCTAGCTAAACCTCAGCATAACTGTGGCTCCCAGTCAGTTTGATTCCTGTAATATTATTCAGTGTGAAATGCCATTGGCTGATTTTATTATTTTTAGAGAATAGGACGTGAACTGATAGCCAAATGGTAAATAAAACCCCACTCCCCCATCCAGTGTGTTGTGTACTGGGAAGCACTGGGTGTGCTGAGGAAACGACAAACAGCAGGGGTTTGATTCCTAAAATGTTCCTGTACTCTAGGTTTTTGTGTCATTGCTGTTGTTGTGGTCCTTATTTCCTTTTCGCCATCAATGGTGACAGTTATTGGATAGGCCTTGGCCAGCGCTTCGGGGCTGCTGCTTTGCCCAGTGACTGTATCTTTCCTGTTAGCATGCTGATCATACTTGGAAACTATGAGTCAGTGAAATGCAGCCGCTAGCAGTGGGGGTGGGTAGATTACTAGGGAAAGTGCAGCCAAGACTTCCTGTACCAACTCAGGGCCATTATCTTTGGGGGAAGGTAGGAACTCACTCTAGCAGTAGGAACACTTACATTCACCTGGCATTTGCTGTGTACTATATTGATTTAGGGAGGGTATAGGGGCACAAATGAAAGAAAGAAAGAAAGAAGGAAAGAAAAAGAAAGAAAGAAAGAAAGAAAGAAAGAAAAGAAAGGAAAGAAAGGAAAGAAAGGAAAGAAAGGAAAGAAAGAACCCTTCTTTTGTAGACACCAGCATGGAGCTTTGAGAGTCATGTTATAATATCCCTGTTATTGACACCTTCAGCTTGCTATTAGTTGCTGAGACTCATTAACTATTCACATTTGTCTGCCCTCATTCAACTCCCAGCAACTGCAGTTACAGTCCTATTTAAAATAATAGAGTAAGATTGGTAACATTACTGATTTAACAGGAAATTAGAAGACTTACATTCACAGAGCTTAGGTAATTGACACCAACAGCACTTTTCTTATAATTTATGCACTATGATTGATTTCATTCCCCTGCTAGCCCTAAAAGAATCTCTGAAGCATATTCAGCCATTAGATTACTGTGCAAAGGAATTAAATGAGTATTACCCTGCTATCTATTTCAGAGCCGGTAAAAAGTTTCTAAGTGTTTTGGAGCTCAGGAGTCAGTCTAAAATTATAATGCTAATATAAAAGAGTTCAGCTTTAGAGCATTTCTTTGTAAGTGACAACTGTGGATTCACATGAAAAGGGCTTATTACTGAAAACGAGGACAAAACTACAAGTAGGTCATTTGTTTATGATTTTAAGGGTTTTTTTTGTAAACTATATATGTATTCCCCGGTTTACCCTAAAATATACTCACTAACCTATAACAGTTGTGTTATAAATGATCCATTTCCAGATGTTTATTTAGTGCGGTATTTGGATCATAATATATCACCACGCTTCATGCTCCTCACCCTCCACAATATAATTAACAATGCTGAGTACAAGAAGTCTGATAAATGAGGAGGAAATATATTATTTAAGCCATGTATTCTACTCTGGAAATTTCATGAAACACTGGCAAAGAAGAGGTAGTAAATCTACAATGTTCAAATAAATTATTATTATTATTATTATTATTTTGCTATTTATTGAGCAGAGTAGGCATGGTCTGGGATCTACCTGCTTATTTCTCTAGCTTCATGTTCTCTTTCATGGAACTGGGCCTAAGGAGACCAGTCTACACCCGTAGGATTCTAGGACTCTGGGGCTCCTTGCACACAGCTCACAAGAGGACATACCCAGAAATGGCCAGGCTCCAGGTACCCTAGGAAGAACTGACCTAAGGTGAGTTCAGGTGTTGACCTAAGGCAGTAACAGGGTTTGGTAAAATGCTCCTGCAAAATATTTTTTAATATTACAAAGAAGCAGAATAAAGACATGACAGCCATGCGTGAAAAAGTAAAATTCTGTGAAGATTAAGACAAGAGCAGGTTTAAGTACTTTCTTAGTTGCTGTTCTGGGTAAACATTTAGCTGACAGACTAGGATGAAAGCCTAGGTACCTCAATGATTCTTCGGATTCTTCTCAGTTAACTCAATGCTTTCTTCATGCCAGTCTTCCACTCACAGGTCATTGTCTTTTTTTTTGTTTGTTCAACTTTAACAAAGTTTATAATTTGTATTTAGGAAAAAATTCAATCCTAAAGGGCTACTTTCAACATGGCAATATACATTATTTCAGTCAAATTCTTCAAACAGCCATAATATCCATTGTATACACACACATATCTTTGCTAATGACAGCAATGCAATGAATAACTACAATAGTGATTTAGCATCAGCTCATGTTTATACAGCACTGCACCAGCACATTTATCTATTTTTTTTTTCTTATGTACATCTCAAAAGATACCTGTGAGGCAGATAGGACCAAAAAAAAAAAAACACATTTTTTGAACCTCTGTATGATCCAGGCATGGTTCCAGGGTTACCTCTTTAACTGTGCCAGAACTACAGAGTTGAGGGAGGTGGGAGGGTGGTACAGAATTTAAGGAGGCCCTCACTTTCAGAGTCATGCCAGCAGAGAGTTAGTACCTGAGACCTGCCTCCTTAAATTATGTATCCTAGGCACTTTGCTTGTAGAGACCTTCTTGATGGTGGAGTCTTGGTTGTTCTCAGGAAGGGGACAGGGTCTCAGCTGGTGGACAGGGGCAGAAGAGAGATGTGTCTCTTTGTCCTTCCTCACCATTTGGATTTTATACCATACACAAGTACTGTCCACTCAAAATCAAATTAGACAGCCACCACACTTACTCCCCAATCCATATTCTCAACCGATGACCTTGTCTTTATTTCAGTGAGAAAACTGAAAAATCAAAAGGCAACATGGATGAGCCTAGAGGACATTACACTAATGAAATAAGCCAGAAAGAGAAGGAAAAATACTACATCTCACTTGTATGTGGAATCTTAAAAAAAAAGTCAATGACATAAAGGAGAAAACAGTGGTTGCCAGGGTGGGCTAGGGGGAAGGAGGGTAAGGGAGGAGGTAGGAAATGGGGAGATGTAGAGTCAAAGGGTACAAAGTTGCAGATACATAGGATGAGTGAGTCTAGACGTCTAAGATACAACAGGAGGACTATAGTAATGATATTGCATTGTGTACTGGAAACTTGCTAAGGAGTAGATTTTTGGTGCACTTATAACAACAACAAGAATAAGGCCAGGCACGGTGGCTCATGTCTGTATTCCCAGCACTTTGGGAGACTGAGGTGGTTGGATCATTTGAGGTCAGGAGTTTGAGACTGGCTTGGGCAGCATGGTGAAACACCATCTCTACTAAGAATACAAAAATTAGCCGGGCGTGGTGGCAAGCACCTGTAGTCCCAGCTACTGGGAGGCTGAAGCAGGAGAATCACTTGAACCCAGGAGGCAGAGGTTGCAATGAGCTTAGATCAATGCCACTGCACTCCAGCTTGGGCAGCTGAGTGAGACTCTGTCTCAAGAAACAAAACAAAACAAAGCAAAAAAACAAAAAAATTAAAAAAAAAAACCCAACAACAAAAAAAGAGAAATTACACAAGAGAGTAGATTTGTTAATTTTCTTAACTATAGTACCCATTTCACTATTTAAGTATATCAAAACATCATGCTATATACCTTAAATACATATCATTAAAAAAAACAGAGTTCTTAAATTCCCATGGTCAGCCAAAACAGTGCTTAAAACTGAGCACTCAACTCCCTGAATGTATGCTGAATATCAAACAGAGTTCTGCAGCTTCCCAAAGTTCTGTCCGTACCCTGTCTTGTAAGACTTCCCCCTTCAGGCTCCATGTGCTATCTTCACTACACGTTTTCCATTTCCACCACTGGTGTCTTGTTATTCTTCTGGACTAAGATGCCCTCCCCCAACTTTAGCCCTCTGTATCTCAACCATGCTTCAGTACAGCTCATCTCTCACCTCTCTGTTAAGCCTTTTTTGTCCCTTCCAACTTGTCAGCCATTTCTTCCCCTTTTCACAAATTTACGACCTGGAGTGACTTTGGTGAAATGTGCAAGAGTTGGAATTTTGTCTGGCGTCACTTTGTGGCTCCCTCAACACATACACAATGCCCTGCACATAGCAGATGCTCAATAAAGACCTTTGGACTGGCCGAAGACATTTTTATAAATTCTTGCAACTAGGAATATTGTGAGAGTGGTGGGGTCTAAATTCTCCCTCCCCTAACCACTCCCATGGAAATCTGAATTTCTTAAATGTAATTGAAGAGAGCCTCAGGCTCACACTGCTTATTTCTGCCAAGTGTTAATTATGTGTGGAATCCAAGGGGATTTCCATGTATGGATTACAGGGGTATTATGAGGGGACATTAAGAAAGACAGCTGTGGAGCAGAGAAGACTCTCTTTTATAAACTTTCAAAGACCAGCAGTTCTCTAGTTTCTTTTTGGGGAGAGATCTGTTCTCCCATGCCCTTTGTTTGTGCTTAGCGAAAAAGTAGAGAAAACTTCCAAGAAAAACGCTTTGTCTGATTAGTTCTTTGCATTATTAGGATTCAAAAAAATAATGGAAAATTCTCAATCATTTTCTCTGAATTATAACCACAAAGACATTATAAACCCTCATATCGTTGTCTAGGTCTTCATCTGGCCAAAGCCAACCAGTGAGAGTACGTACGAGTATCTCATTCCAAAACATTTCTAAAAATGTTATTTTTAAAACAACTTTAACATTTGGAGTGAACATAAAGTAACAGGATAAACCAGATAGATTATCATCTGTTCTGTGTAGTCACTTGAAAAGCAACCTCTCCAACTTAAACATTTATTCCAACTTTGTTATTATTGCTCAAAATGAGACTGGTTTATCTTTGAAGCCACTTTTCCAGCTACACAAAGAAAATAACTCATTCTTTCATAGTCACACCTCATTTTAAAACTCAATCTAATCTGTATTAGCTTGATCATGTGCCTCCTTTACCACATTTGGCACCGAATGATTTTGGGCTGTTTCCCAAAAATGAAATCAAAGAACGAACATTTGCTAACATTAAAACTACTTTTGAAAAGCAAAGGATACAGACCCTGAAGGCAATTTCAAAAGAGGAGCCATAGAAAAGTTTTGAGTAACGGAATGAGTATATTGTTGCCTGGGGTAGCTTTTTGATTTGACACAATACTCATATGGATGTGGAAGAGTGTATGTATTTCTATATATTTCTTTACAATCAGTTTTCTCATTTTATATGCACATCTGATATTTGAAACTCACTTTGAACTGAAGGAATGTTCTTAGTTGAGGAAGACTCTAGGTCATTGAAAAAAAAAATTGGAAAGAAATTACATCCTGCCAAACTTAGAGAAGGATGAGTAGTAGGCCAGGCATGGTGGTTCACGCCTGCAGTCCCAGCTACTTGGGAGGCTGAGATGGGAGGATCCTTTGAGCCCAGGAGATCGAAGCTGCAGTGAGCCATGATCATGCCACTGCACTCTAGTCTGGGCAACAGAGTGAGACCCTGTCAAAAAAAAAAAAAAAAAAACACCAAAGAAAAGAAAAAGAAAAAAAAAAAATAGCAGGAAATATATCATTAAAAACTGCCAGATGGCAGGAAGTATTGGAACCACATAGACCTAGATTCAAATTACAGCCCTTGTTTGCTACTTTGGGCTTCTTTTCAACCTTTCTAAGATTCCATTTCTTTTTCTATATGATGGTGCTCTATTAAATGGGAACTTATATATAAGTTGCTTAACACAGAGCCTGGCAAATGTTAGGATGTTAAGTACTCAAAAATGTTATTTTCATTTGAGAACAAAACATAATTTAGTAGAAAGAGGATCTTCAAGGACTTAAAACTCCTGAGTTCTAGTCTTAGCTAATCATCTGGTGGCCTTGGCTAGGTCATTCAGACTTTCTGAGGCCCAGTTTTAAAATTACATTTGCAAAATTATATGATCTACTGTGATGATAAATTTTATGTCTCAACTTGGTCATTGGTACTCAGATTTGGTCGGACATTATTCTGGATGTTTCTGTGAGGGTGTTTTTGGATGAGATTAACATTTAAATTGGTGGATTTTGAGTAAAGCAGATTGCTCTCTATAATGTGGGTGAGCCTTGTTCAATCAGTTGATGGCCTGAATAACTCTCCCCAAGCAGGAAGGAATTCTGATAGCAGCTGGCCTTCGGACTTGATCTGCAATATTAGTGTTTTCCTGGGTCTCCAGCCTAATGGCCACCCTGTAGATTGTGAACTTGCCAAGCCTCCATAATTGTATGAGACAATTTCTTAAAGTAAATCTTGTATATATATCCTATAGATTCTGTTTCTCTACAAAACCCTGACTAATACAACTATGCCAAAGATTTTTTGCCCCCGGGAGGAACAAAGGCGGTCATGTATGGAGCTCTGCCTGCCCCAGGCCTAGATCAGGGCAGTAGCTTAGTGAGCATCAGTTTTCTTTCCCTGTTCCCGCCCTTTGCTTGTTGAGCCTTAGTTTTTTCGTAAGGAAAATGAACAGGTTTGACACATTAGATAATATCTAAAGCCTCTTACAGATATGAAAGTCTGTGTATCTATATAAAATGAATTGCTTGGGCTGTAACATTCAAATACAGGCATGACCAAATTGGGTTTCTGCCAAGAAAGAAGGGCATGGGCGTGCAGTAAAGACTATTTATGTAGAAACAAACCTTTTCAGGGGTATGTAAAAGGTTCGGGGGACTAACGGGGAACTCCTGGTAGCCCTATAAATATACTTATAAGTCTGAATGCTTTCTCAGTGGTTGGGGGAAGTAAAGTATAATCTCTTACTGTATGTAGAAGTAACTGGGGAAAGCACCTACTTTACCTGTTCGTGTGTCCCTGTTCACCCACTTAAGTGACTAAACTGGGGAGAGCAGAGTCATTTGATGGATTGTAAAGAACTCACGGTAGCAGGTTGAACATAACACTAACCTTTGATCTCTGAAAATTTAAGGTCTAATACAGTGTTTGTTAGAAACATAAAAGTAGGCCCCAGTGTATTTTAACTATCTTCGTAGCAATTCAACAGAAATTGTTCTAGTGTATTTCAGGACATAAGTGATCTTTCCTTTCTTAACCAGTGAAGTGGCTAGATACTTAAACATACTGGCTGGAGTACTTTGGATCTTTGAGTCTTAGATGAAATGGTTGGGAAAATCCTTTTTAAGCTCTTTTGGGCTATATAAGGATAAGTGATTGTTATTCTTACAATACACACTCGGGTGATACCGGTAGTCTGAGGCTCAGTTGAAAGAAGTCTGGCTAAGAGGGCTTCCTTCCCAACGTTAGAGTTTCATATTTTCTTTCTGGCACACTCTGGGAGCCCTTGTCAGATAGGCCAATGAGCAAAGTTAGCAACTGCTCACACAGCTTGAGTTCAGAGACTCAAGTAAAGCTTCCTGCTCATCAGTCCAACTGCCCACAGCCAGCCACCTGGGCTCTGAGCCACCAGGCTGTACCCTATTCTATTCCACGATGTTTCCAGAGCCATTTTAGGCACATTCACCATCATGACAGTTCACCGCTTAAAAGATTCATTGCTTTTCCATTCCCCGTAGGGTAAAACCCAAACACCTTAGTATCCATAACATATCAGGTCTTTGGAAAACTATGGCCTCTTATTTCTTTAGTTCCATCACTGCTCTGATTATTGCCCATTCTTCCATAGCAAAATTCTAGACTCTGGGTTGTAAACTGTCATTCTTAGATTTGATATTCACTCAGCAAATAATTAATGCATGTCCACTAAGGAGTATCAGGCACTGTTTTTAACAGCTGGGGATATGTCAGTAAATAACATGGGGGCTATAATGTAGGGGGAAATGAGTGATGAACATTATATAGCATATTAGAAAGTGACGAGAACTAAAGGAAAACCCAAGTGAGATAGGGAGTCTTAGCTATGCTGGGAGTGGGAATGGGGGGCTGCATTCTATATAGACAGCCCTCTCTGAGAAGGTGAGGGGATGTTTCAGTTGTGTAGCATTATTGTAACAACAGCTAGCTGATAAAGGGCGCAAGCCATATAAACATTTTGAGGAACAGCTTTCCAAGCAGAAGCAATGCATATCTGGAAGGTCTCGAGACAGGAAATGGCTATTGTGTTTAAGAAACAGCAGAAAGGCTGTGTGCTGAAATGCAGTGAGAAAGCCAGTGGATGGAGGGGAGGGGGTGGATGCTGGGCAGTGGGACCAGATATAGTAGGACCTTGAATGCCGCCATCAGAAATTTGGCTTTGACTCCATGAAACAGCAACTGGATGACTTTGTGCCGCAGAGTAACATGGCCCATCTTCTGTTCTCAAAGGACCCCTGTGGCTGCTGTGTTGTGGACACATTGAAGGGTAGAGGTGGGAAGATCAGTTGGGAAGCTGTTGCAATAACCAGGAGAGATTATGGTTTAGACCAGGGTAACAGCAGTGGAGGTGTAAGAGGCAGTCAGATTAGGGATCTATTTCAACATTACAGCTGTCGGGTTTGAATGTGGAGTGTTCCAGTATTCAGAGGACAGAAGATGGGTAGAGCAAAGGAATTAGCAAGGAGATTGAGAAGGTGCAGTCAGTGAGGGAGGAGAAAAATCAGTAGATACCAAGCATCCCAGATACCAAGTGAAGAAGGTGTTTCCAGAAGGAACCTGTAATTAACTGTATCAGATGCTGCAGAGAACTAGGATGACCCCCAAAACTGACCACTGGACTTAGCAATATGGAGGTTATTTATTTATTTATTTATTTATTTTTTGAGATGGGGTCTTGCTCTGTTGCCCAGGGTGGAGTGCAGTGGCTTGATCTCAGCTCACTGCAACCTCTGCCTCCCAGGTTCCAGTGATTCTCCTGTCTCAGCCTCCCCAGTAGCTAGGATTACAGGTGCCCACCACCACGCCTGGCTAACTTTTATATTTTTAGTACAGATGGGGTTTCACCATATTGACCAGGCTGGTCTCGAACTCCTGACCTCAAGTGATCCACCTGCCTTGGCCTCCCAAAATGCTGGGATTACAGATGTGATCCATTGTGCCTGGCCAGAGGTTATTATTAACCTTAAGAAGAGCAGTTTTGGCTGAGTGGTTGGGGAAAAATGTCTGATTGGCAACAAGTAGAAGAAAAAGGGAGAAGAGGAATGAACACAGTGAGCCTAGATAACCCTTCAGAGCATTGCTTGGCTATAGAGGGAGCAGAGTAATGAGGCAGTAGCTGGAGGGACAGGGGGGTCAAGAGCGACTTCCCTGAACACGTACCTTTGTACCTTTCTGAGATGCCTTTCTCCTCATTCACTTGGTGAACTTCCACTTTTTCTTGAGGAGTTAATTTAGGCATGTCTGTACTGACCTTTCTCTACTATCTGCACTGATTAATCAAAAAGGACTTACTGTGTACCTGTTATGAAATAGACTCCAGTCAATGAACTCATTAATGAACAGTGAGCAAGCCTGATAAGATATCTCCATTCTTGGAGATTATGTTCCAATGGGAAGACAGAGAAGACAGAAATAAATAAATAAAATAACTGATTACTACAGATCATGGTAAGTGTGTGCTGGCCATAAACTGAGTGGTGTGATAGAATGTGACATGTAATGGTCATGGAAGACCTCTCTAGGGGGTTGACCACTGAACTGAAACCTGAAGGATACTGCCATAGAATGAATGTGTCCCCACCAGATTCCTGTGTTGAAGCCCTAATCTCCAACGTGATGGTATTTGGAAGTGGGGTCTTCGGGAACTGATCAGGTCATGAGGGTGGCAGTCTCATGAACAGGATTAGTGCCTTTATAAGAAGAGACATGGCTGGGCATGGTGACTCATGCCTGTAATCCCAGCACTTTGGGAGGCCGAGGTGGGCAGATCATGAGGTCAAGAGATTGAGACCAGTTTGGCTAACATGGTGAAACCCCGTCTCCACTAAAAATACAAAAATTAGCTGGGCATAGTGGCGTGCCTGTAGACCCAGCTACTCAGGAGGCTGAGACAGAAGAATCGCTTGAACCTGGGAGGTGGAGGTTGCAGTGAGCCGAGATCACGCCACTGCACTTCAACGTGGTGACACAGCAAGACTCCATCTCAAAAAAAAAAAAAAAGAAAAAAAAAGAAGAGACACGAGACCTGGTGCGGTGGCTCACTCCTATAATCCCAGCACTTTGTAAGGCCGAGGTGGGTGGATCACGAGGTCAGAAGTTCAAGACCAGCCTGGCCAACATGGTGACCCTCATTTCTACCAAAAATACAAAAATTAGCCAGGCAGGGTGGCAGGTGCCTGTAATCCCAGCTACTCAGGAGGCTGAGGCAGGAGAATTGCTTGAACCCAGGAGGTAGAGGTTGCAGTGAGCTGAGATCACTCTATTGCACTCTAGCCTGGGCAACAGAGTGAGACCCCGTCTCAAAAACAAATAATTAAATAAATAAGAGACACGAGAAAGATGATTTCTCTCTCTACTATGTGAGGATATAGCAAGAAGGTGTTCACCTGCAAACTAGGAAGAAGACTCTCACCAGGAACTGAATTTGCCAGCCCTGTGACCTTCGACTTCCCAGCCTCTAGAACTGTGAGAAGTAAATCTCTGCTGTTTTTTTTTTTCTTTTGAGACGGAGTCTCGCTCTGTCTCACAGGCTGGAGTGCAGTGGCGCGATCTTGGCTCACTGCAAGCTCTGCCTCCTGGGTTCACACCATTCTCCTGCTTCAGCCTCCCGAGTAGCTGGGACTACAGGCACCGCCACCATGCCCGGCTAATTTTTTGTATTTTTAGTAGAGACAGGGTTTCATTGTGTTAGCCAGGATGGTCTCCATCTCCTGACCTCATGATCCGCCCGCCTCAGCCTCCCAAAGTGCTGGGATTACAGGCGTGAGCCACCGCGCCTGGCCGTAAATCTCTGTTGTTTAAGCCACCCTGTCTACGGTTGTGTCAGGCTGTTTTTGCATTGCTATAAAGAAACACCTGAGGCTGGGCAAATTACAAAGAAAACAAGATTAATTGGGGCATGATTCGGAGATAGTACAGGACATGTGGTGCTGGCATCTGCTTCCGGGGAGGCCTCAGGAAGCTTACAATCATGGTGGAAGGTGAAGGGGAGCAGGCACGTCACATGGTGAGAGCAGGAGCAAGAGAGAGTGCAGGGAGGTGCCACACACTTTTAAACAACCAGGTCTCATGAGAACTTACTATTGTGAGAATAGCACGAAGAAATTCATGAGTGATCTGCCCCCATGATCCAAACACCTCCCATCAGGACCCACCTCCAACACTGGTAGATTACAATTCAACATGAGATTTGGAGGAGACAAACATCCAAACTATATCAATGGTATTTTTTGTTATAGCAGCCTGAACTGTCTAAGACAGATATAGAGGAGCCAGCTTAGGAAGGCCAGGGAGTCTTCCAGGCATAGGGAACCAACTCTTAAGAGCAGAGGCCTTAAGGTCGGAAGAAGTGAAGCGGTAAAAGAAAAGGGTCTCATGTGGCAGGGGTGGCCTGAGCTGGGAGAAAGTGGAGGGAATGAATAAAAGGAGCAAATGACCTGAGGCATAGGAGGCCTAGACAAGGAGTTTGAGTAGTGCTGTCAGTCTCAGGGTTTTGGCAGAGGTTACTGCCCCTGAGCAGATGCATGTCTTTGTTGCATGATGGCAGTGTAGATGGAGAAGGGCATGCATATAGACAATTTTGGAGGGAAACCAGTTGATGGATTGGGTGTAGTGAATGACAGAAAAGAACAAATCAGGGCTGGGCACGGTGGCTCAAGCCCGTAATCCTAGCACTTTGGGAGGCTGAGGTGGGCAGATCACCTGAGTTCAAGAGTTTGAGACTAGCCTAGCCAACCTGGTGAAACCCCATCTTTACTAAAAATACAAAAATTAGCTGGGCTTGGTGGTAGACACCTGCTCAGGTCCAGCTGCTCAGGAGGCTGAGGCATGAGAATTCCTTGAACCCAGGAGGCGGTGGCTACCTTGAGCCAAGCTCATGCCACTGTTCTCCAGCCCAGGGAAACTGAGCGAGATTCTGTCTTTAAAAAAAAAAAAAAAATCAGGAATTGTCTCTGTGGCATGAGCAGCCAGTTGGATGTGGTACCATTATCTGGAAGTGAGATACCTAGAAAGAGGTAGCATTTAAGGCATGAGGATAAGAGAAAAAGTGGGAGTGGGGAATAGAGAACTGCTTGGAAAACAAAATAACATCAGGGAAGTCTCCAGATAAAATGTTTCAAGTAGTTGGAAAGTCAACCAGATAAAATGCTGCGGAGACACAGCAAGGGGAGCAGACTGAGAAATCATTAGTCTTAGCACTTACTCTTCCATAGCCCTCAAAGCTTGTCTAACAGTGATTCTTTTCTGCCTTTCTCCTTCATTATTTGATAAATTGCTAGAGGGTTTGGACCTCCTTTTAAATTCACCTTTATCTCTCTGGGCACAACAGGGTGCCTTAGGAACAGGGTAGACTGCACAGTTCCTGACTGAAAATAACACTGGAAAGGAAACACCCCAAGGTGCTATCAGCAGCCGGATGCCAGGAGATGGAAGGGCCTGGACTGCTCCCTAAAGAGCCCGACCCAGAAGCGGTGTGGAACAGGTTCCACTCAATGCCTTATAGGCTGAAAATTGCTCTGTCTTCTCAGAGCTAGAAAGGGTGTTCAGATAAGGCAGGGTGGGACCCTGACTCATGGACACACAATTAGCCGGCTTTTGTCTTTGAATCTGACTGGAAGTGACTCATGAGCTGGAAAAAACCCTTTGGAAACAAATGAGGGGGAAAAAAAGGAGGGTAAGCCACGACTGCATTTTACTCTCAGTTAAAATGCCGATCTGCTGTCCCATAAATGTAGAATACTGTACATTTCCTCAGCCTCCCTCCAACAAAGACCCAGGGGAAATTATTAAGCCTGACAATTCACTCATTTTCTCCAAGATTTTTATTAAATGCAATTTAGAGGGGATAAAGTTTCTTCTCTTTTCTCTTTCTATTCACTTGAATAAGCCTTAATTACCACTAGAGTACAATAAATGGGCTTCTAGAAGTCTGTGGCAATTGGCGATGCTTCCCCTTTAAATTAACCAGTTGAAGTCTCCAGTTTCAACAGCCACCAGAGCACTTCCTGTCCACTCACAAGTTGCTGAGTGCAATCTGAAGAGCATTTATTGAGCACCTCGTTATGGGGCACTGACGTATACTGCGGGGGATAGAAGTATACGTGGGGTTTATAATGGGAGCTGGGGAGCTCTTTACTGTGTATGTTAAACTAGTAAATGCCATGGTGGAATTTTTGGATTACAAGCAACAAAAACAAACTAATTTGAACAATAAGAATTTGTGGCAAAAAATAATGGGTTGCCACAAGGAATCAGGGGCAGGCAGGGCCTTACCAGGGACACAGGAACCGATGCTGCCCATAACATCAGACTCCTGTTGGCCTCAGCTCTCTCTCCCAGCCTGTCTGGCTGTGGCTCAGGCTCTATCTTTGTCTTTTGCTCGATCTTTATCTCTGTTTCTGTCTGTGTCCCTATCATGAGTTCTGCCTTCAGATTGACCTTGCCTCTCCTCTCCTGACCATGGGAAACATGGTCATGTACATTATAATATCTTGCAGTTTTAGCCCTGGGGAGAAACTGACTTTTTCACTTCCAGTTTCAAAATTTTCCAAGAAGGCTTTTGATTGGATTCAAATATGTCAGCTCTTCCCGCTGGGACCAATCCCCTGTGGCAAGGTGGGGGAGGGAAATTTGAGAAAGGCAGTGAATGGTCCAGCTTAAGTCAGAGGTACAGTTTTCACGCCCGGTCCCCACCCCCATCCCCACCCCCGCCCCGTCAACAAAACAGCTCTGCCCTGTAAGCCTGTGGGTGTGGGTGAAGGTGGAAGTGGGTCGGAAGAGGCTGCGGGCTCCAGAGAGCCAGGAGGGTAGGGGGAAGGGCAGAGTTAAGGAAACAATGGGTCTAGCACTTCTACTGACCTTGTTTTCAGAAACAACCACAGGGCCTCTGGCCCGAGTGGAACTTGACTTATGAAGGCGAGAGACCTGACTATTGAAAAAGGACGTCTCTTATGAAATCTGAATTTCACTTAATCCTCAGAACAACTATTGAGGGGATTGTTACTACTCCCATTTTAAGACGCGGGCTGTAGACAGGGTAACCACCGGGTCCACACTCACACAGCGAATATGTGGTGGGGTAGGGCTCAAGTCCAGACGGTTCCAAAGCCCCCCGTGCTGTTTGCGCCATGCGGTGCCGCCACCAAGCCCACTCTGCGGGGAGAAAAACCACAGGCCTCGGAGGAGGAGCAGCTCCTCGCAGTGGGGTGGGGCAGAGGCCAGCGCGAGGCCTTGTTCGGTGGAGGATTCCACAGGCCTGGAACGGAAAGGACTGGAGCTCTGCAGGCAGGCAGATCCCGGGGCGCCCAGTCCCCCCAAGCTGCGACAGCCAAGCCGATGGGCACGCACGGCGGGGCCTGAAGGAAAGGTCCAGACCCGGTGGGAAAAGCCACGCCCCGGTTGGAGCGCTTCCTTTCAGATCTCGGCCTTTAACTGCAATTCCATTTTAAGGGCAACCCTGCCCGGTTCACACCTAGCCTTGAAGATGACAGATTGCACTGTGAGCAATTTGCGGGGTGAGAACGGGAGCCTACGACTCTGCACCTGCACCACCAGAGCCATAAATGCAGCAAATCATGGCCCATAAAATGTCACCACTGCTGAGGTGCAATTTTCCAGGGGGTCTTCTGCAGAGGGAGCTCCACCACGGAGAGCGACCCTTGGCTCTGCAGTCTAAGAGGAAGGCCCCTGCAGGGTAGGGGAGGGAACAGGGAGGTCTTTCTCCCCTTCCCCTTCGTGCCACTGCTCCCCGCTTTGTGACCCCACTCTGCCACGTGGTATAAGCTTCCGGGGGGCGGCATTAGTTATTTCTGCCTGAGGAGTTTTTGACCAAACGTAAACATCGGAGGAGCGGGAACCTAAGCCCCGCCTGGGCTGGGCGGCAACGACCCTGACGCCGCGGCGGCAGAGCCGGAGCTCGAAGCAGCAGCGGCGGCTGCGAGCCGCCCCTCCCCCGCCAGGCTGGCGAGCCCATTTTCGCTTGGCCGGTCTCCGCGCTGCCGGATGGATTGCGCCCCACCCCCGCTCCTCTGCTCAGTCATTCAGACTTGGAAAGTCAATAACACGCTGACATCATCAGGGGTTTGTGTATTATTACACGGCTACTTTCCAGAGTACCTGGCATTATCTAAGAGAGGAGCACTCCGGCTGCCCAAGAAAGGGCCTGAACTGGGAGCTTGGCGGCCTCGGGGAGGGGCGGCTGCTCAGAGCCAGGCCTTTTCCTAGTGGGGAGGGCATCCACAGGGCACAAATTAGAAACAGATTATGAGCTTTGCTGCACTAAATGCAGATGCACTTTAGATATCGATACATGCTTCATTTTGGCTTCGGCTGCACTTATAAATCATCCTTAAGTGACCTCTATTTCTACCAAAGACGTCCACTTGGTATTTAAGAAGCATTCTTAGTGATCCTCACAAAGGAAAAAAAAGGAGACATCTTCTGTGACAGGAAGCCAAAGGCTGGTTTTCTTTCTTTCTTTCTTTTTTGAGACTCTCTCTCTGTGTGTGTGTGTCTGTGTGTGTGTGTGTGTGTGTGTCTGTGTGTGTATGTGTGCGTGCGCGCCCGCGCGCACGATTCTCTGTTATGTAATCGCCATCACGGGTGATTAGGTCTTCTAGGTCTTTCCCTCCAGGGCTGAACTGGATGGTTTGGTTGCTGTGTTTTTCTTAAGCCTCACACAGGGCAAACAAACACACATGAAAAACATGTCCCAGATTTATGGCGCAAAACTGCTCTCCAAGCAAATTGCCTTAGAAGACTGTCTCAGTTTTGGAGGAAGGAAATAGATGAATTTGTTGCTAATTAAGACTCCTTATCTTACTACTCTGGCATTTCCTTTTTTCTAGAACGAGTTTTTAAAAATAATTTTATGTATTTTAGATGTTCCCTCCCCTCCCCCTTGCTGTAATGGTACTTGAAATAGCTTAAATAACTAATTGTATAGACAACTGTACTTTTGTTCTACAAACACACAAACACCCCCCACCCACACACACCCCCCAGCTTAAAAAACATGAAAGGCTCATACAACATGGTACCTTTTCTGTTTAGCTATGCAGGCTATTTCCTTCTTTACACACACAGGGTTGATGTCATTTAAATTCTCTTAGCATCTTAAATTGCAAAAAATGGCAGCCAGCTGAAAACTGGCTACCTGGAGAATTACAAGGGGAGCGAGCTGTTCTTTGGCCTCATCTTAATCTCTGTGTACCTCAAGCAGGGAGTCATCTCTGACTGATACAAGTCTTTATAGCTCCCCAGAAGGAAGCAAAGCAGACATGTTTTTCAACAATGTACCAATTTCCCTATGTGTACTTGATCATTTCGGGAGAACTTGTAGTAGATTATGACTGCTTCCCTCCAGATGGTCTGAAGGAAAAACTCTCCCACCAGACTTGCACTTCTAAAATCACTTCCCCAGGCCTGGCCCTCCCACCCCACCCCCATTTCCCCTTTCGGAGGTGCAGGCAGCTGGGGAGGCCTGGAGCACCAGACCTCCAAGATGGTCCAGCATGTGTTGAGTCTGGAGGCTGAAGCTGCTGAAGTGGGAAAGGGTGGGGGCACTCGCTTCCAACTGAGAACTATTTACCTAGGGGGTTTCCTTCAGCTCAGAGAGGAGCATGCAAACCTGCCAGTCTGTCTCTTTGGTTCTCAAGATGAAGCAGCTCGTCAGTCTCTAAGCACTTCCGGTTTTTAGCCCAGCAGATCCTCTGGTCTTTGCCTCAGCCTCTCCCAGACACAACTGGCTAATATAGGGATCCTTGCTAGGGAAGGACATGGGCCACTTTGCTTTGGGTTCTGAGCTTCCGCAGCGGGCAACGGACTTCCTACCCTAGAGTTTCTGCCTAAGCAGGGGAGGACAAAGGCTGGAGGATCAGCTTGGATAGAAGCTGATAGGTAGGAGGCTGGCTACCAGTTGCCAAAGTTCAACACCCCTAACTAGAGGCTGACAAGGTTCTTTGCCTAGCAAGAAAACTTATATTTGGAAGAGGAGGAGAGAATTCAGTGAAGAGGAGCCATGTTGGGGGGACTGAGGAGCAGGAGCAGGAGTCTCTGCCCTGGACAAGCTCAGTGTGTTGGAACAGGTAGACACAGAAACCACCGCCTGCGAGCATGCCCTCTGCCCTTCAGTGAGGGCCTCTAAGGGGCGGGTCTTCCTGTGCTGGGGGAGGGAGAAGGAACTCCAGGCTGTTCCTCCCATAGCTGGCCCTGGAGGAACCTTGGTAATCTGATGGGTTAGGAGTGGTCCTCCCGAAGTGGCACTATTTCCCCCATTCCTCTGGGCCTTTACTGCCAAATATTTGTCAGCTGGAAAGAACTGGTTGCATTTTGATTCATAGGCTTGTCTCAGGCGGTCCATGTGACGAGTCTAGACTCGGACATTCAGTTATCAAATACAGCATCCTCCAGTGTACCCCTTGCTTTGATAAAGACCATGGCAATGCTTCTTAAACTATCGCGGGCAAGATTTTTAATCTACTGCCCACTGATATTTTTGTTTCTAAAAAATTAGAGAAATAAATTAAAACAGATGTATAAGATACAAGCCAATTTTTTATTATTAGATTCAGAAAATTACATGACAAAATTACCCTGTCAAACTGTTATGGCTATTTCTAAATGTTATTCTCAGTTGCTCTGCACATCTCATTGTGGAATGCAACAAACAGTTGTTGAACCTGGGACTACACTTTGAGTTGCACTGGTGCAGACATTGAACCTGGATTTAGCTCCCATTTGTATTTAGGTTAGCCTAAGCAGTTTTTTTTTTTCCTTCTAGAAAAATTGGATTAAAAATCCAGAGGATTCACAGGAAAATCCAGCTTTTCCTGAAAAGTAAAAAGCTGCAGGCATGAGCCTTGTCAACAATTGGGTGGGGCTGAATAGCAGCTGCCTCTTTGAAACCCAGCACACAGCCTTCTGTTGCCTACAATTCCAGCCTCTCCCTCTTTTCTTACCCATAGGCAGGTTCCCTCATTTAAGCTACCCGCTTGGCTGCAAAAAATATTTGAATCGGTGTATACCTTAGCAGGATATCCACTTGAAATGAGCTGCTTGGGTATTTTTCTAGCCTTCCCACAGGGAAAGACCACTCTGTAAAGGTCAACGGAACCCATCCAGCGTGGTTCCGGGACTGGAGGCTGCAGTGTAGTCCAGAGCTGCTATGAACCACTGGGTGTCCTAGATATTCTCTAGATAAGTGAATCATATACTTCACATCTATATGGGTTAAAATCTTTAGATGCTATTTTGATGAATACAACAATTCATTTAATAATTTATAAGTGTTACTGAATACCTGCTAGTTTTTTTGTTACTTGATTTTTCTTGGTTAATAGGTATAGAAAGTAAAACTATGACTGCTTTTATTTTTAAAATGTTCAAGAAGGGATACTTCCTTATGAAAAGGTTAGGGGATTGCTATTCCATAATAGTTGTCAGCATCACACTGTTTTGTGCATGTACCCCCTAAAAGAATCTTGAAAAACAATGTATTCCAGGCTCTTTTTAAAAATGATAGCTACAGTTTGGCATCCTAAGTGAAAGTTGTTGCAAAGGAAATAATATCTAGTATATTGCAAAACCTTGACATTTTAGCAAAACATCACTTTAAAAAATGTATCCAATAGGATCCAAATACCACAGCAGTCGGATACCCATCATTGTTCACTTAAAAAATTCATGAGCAAGCTCTTCTTTAACACTGGCAGGTTTTATATCATTTTTTTCTCTTCGAATTGATGTAGCCATACTTATATCTCATCAACAAAATAAATATCAATTTTAATTTAAAAAATATGTGTGATTATATGGCTCTAAGAGTAAATTTTTTTTTTTTTTTTTTTTTTTTGAGACAGTCTTGCTCTGTTGCCCAGGCTGAATGTAGTGGCGTGATCTCAGCTCACTGCAACCTTCACCTCCTTGGTTCAAGTAATTCTCCTGCCGCCTCCTGGGTTCAAGTGATTCTCTTGCATCAGCCTCCTGAATAGCTGGGATTACAGGCACGTGCCACCATGCCCAGCTAATTTTTGTATTTTTAGTAGAGACAGGGTTTTACCATGTTGGCCAAGCTGGTCTTGAACTTCTGACCTCAAGTGATCCACCCGCCTCAGCCTCCCAAAGTGCTGGGATTACAGGTGTGAGGCACTGCGCATGGCTAAAGTGTTAACTTTTATTGATAATATATATCTTAATGAGGAGAATATGGCTTTTCTTCCAATTAGCTTATGTAGCCATGGTTGACTAATATTACCTGTTACTAGACTGACAAGTTCAGCATCAATTCTGTTTCTAATGTGTTGTTCACATACATGCATGCATGTGCACAGACATACTCAAGAAACTTGATTACATACATAGGTGATATAAGTAGTTTTTAAAATAGCAATATTATCCCCAGATTCTCCAAACTCCTTCTGAATCATTTGCCAAAGATCTCATGGCTTGCCAGAAATCAGTTGTGATTGAACTCTATTTCAGTCTTGTGGAGAGCAAAGAATAAGAAGCCATCTGATGAGCAAAAGTACTTATTTTAAGTCATTGGAATTATTCTTCCTCTATGTTGATTTTTTTTTTTTTTTTTTTTTTTTTGAGGCAGTGTTTTACTCTGTCACCCAGGCTGGAGTGCTGTGGCGCCATCCTGGCTTACTGCAGCCTTGACCTCCCTGGCTCAAGCCATCCTCCCACCTCAGCCTCCCAAGTAGCCGGGACTACAGCTGCATGCCACCATGCCAGGCTAAGTTTTGTATTTTTTTTAGAGACAGAGTTTTGCCATGTTGCCCAGGCTGGTCACAAACTCCTGGACTCAAGCAATCTGCCTGCCTCAGCTTCTGTGAGCCATCATGTCTGGCCATCTCCACACTGATTCTGAGACTTAGTTCTTCCTTTGCTGGCGCTCATGGTTGGGGCCATGCACCACGGTAGGATGTGGAATGGGTCCAAGGTATGCATTTCTTCAGTAAAGTAGAAGGCAGGAGATAAAGAGGTCATCTTGATGTTAAGCTCTTTCTCAGATAGTTATAAGTTGAGGAAATTGATTCCCTCAAAAGTGGCCTTTTCTGTGTACCCCCTGGAAAGTCTTCATGTATCCACAGTTTGAAGATGGCTGCCCTAGAAAAAAGTCAGTTCTGGGTTCTTGCAGTAAACAGGAAATCCATGGAGGTCAATGTAGCCAGTGATTGTACTAATAACACATTATGTTTGAATGGTCGGCCCAGTTGTATTTTGTGGCCCATTCTACAGGAGCTGTCTGTTGGGGTTCCGCTTAGGAACTGCGAAGGGGATCTTTGCTGGGAGCCTCTGGCTCCTCGTGCGGCTGCTGGTGGTTGGCGGCTAGACTAGCATTTACCGCACTGGCTTTTCTCATAGCTACGGTTTGGCTCAGGATGTTATTAGCTTGGTTCTTCCTTTTCCACTGAGATAATTGCAGTGAGAATAACCTGGATGTCGTTGTGTTCCTCTTCACCCCACCCTTTCCCTCTACCATAGACTGAGTTGAAGAACTATTCCTATTCCTTCCTAGTATGTCAGCTGTCTCTCCTCACCCTTCATCCCCCATTGCACAAACCACCTTCTCAGGTTATTGTTGTTTGGAAGAAACTAGTTCAAAGCGGGCCAGGCGTGGTGGCTCACACCTGTAATCCCAGCACTTTGGGAGGCCGAGGTGGGCAGATCACATGAAGTCAGGAGTTCGAGATAAGCTTGGCCAACATGCTGAAACCCTGTCTCTACTAAAAATACAAAAAATTAGCCAGGCGTGGTGGTGCACACCTGTAGTCCCAGCTACATGGGAGGCTGAGGCAGGAGATTCACTTGAACCCGAGAGGTGGAGGTTGCAGTGAGCCGAGATTGTACCACTGGACTCCAGCCTGGGCAGCAGAGCGAGACTCCGTCTCACAATAAACAAAGAAACAAACAAACAAAATAAAATAGTTCAAAGGAAACCACGAACTCTTTTTTTTTTGAGACAGAGTCTCGCTCTATCGCCTAGGCTGGAGTACAGTGGTGTGATCTCAGCTTACTGCAACCTCCGCCTCCTGGGTTCAAACCTTTCTCCTGCCTCAGCCTCCGGTGTAGATGGGACTACAGGCATGTGCCATCATGCCTGGCTAATTTTTGTATTTTTAATAGAGACGGGGTTTCCCCATGTTAGCCAGGATGGTCTCGATCTCATGACCTTGTGATCTGCCCATCTTGGTCTCCCAAAGTGCTGGGATTACAGGCGTGAGCCACGGCGCCCAGGCTAAGCCACGAATTTCTAAAGGAGATACCTGGTAATCCAGCGTGCCCTTTTGTTCTTCTTTCTTTTTTTTTTTTTGAGACAGAGTCTTGCTCTGTCACCCAGGCTGGAGCGCAGTGGCGCGAAGCTCTCCTCCCAGGTTCACGCCATTCTCCTGCCTCAGCCTTCTGAGTATCTGAGACTACAGGCGCCTGCCACCACGCCTGGCTAATTTTTTGTATTTTTAGTAGAGACGGGGTTTCACTGTGTTAGCCAGGATGGTCTCAATCTCCGGACCTCGTGATCTGCCTGCCTCGGCCTCCCAAAGTGCTGGCATTACAGGCGTGAGCCACCGTACCTGGCCCGCCCTTTTGTTCTTTACTTGTATTTTCTTCTTTGTAGTTCTGGGGCTTTGCAAGAATTTCCAATATGAACTAAAGCAGCCTCTGGAGGGTAAGCCAGTCTTCCCTGCTCCTGGCTACGTAATCTGTTCTCACCAATGAGAGTACTGAGGGCTTTAAGCAGTCATTTCCGACTGGGGGCAGTGGCACAGGCCTGTAATCCCAGCACTTTGGGAGGCGGAGGTGGGCAAATCACCCAAGGTCAGGAGTTAGAGACCAGCCTGACCAACATGGAGAAACCCCATCTCTACTAAAAATACAAAATTAGCCGGGCATGGTGGCGGGCACTTGTAATCCCAGCTACTTGGGAGGCTGAGGCAGGAGAATCGCTTGAACCCAGGAGGAAGAGGTTGCAGCGAGCCGAGAGCGCGCCATTGTATTCCAGCCTGGGTGACAGAGCGAGACTCTGTCTCAAAAAAAAAAAGTCAGTTCCATTCTGGAGTCACCTTAGGGATTTGGGTCCATTTTAGGGTGTACCTGAGAAATTCAGTCTAGGACACTTGAAATAATTTTAAATCAAATGTATTCTCTTAGATGGTGATTGGAGAGGATGAGATCACTGGAGGCTGTGTACAAAGAGAAGAGAGACAGAAAACAAAACCCAGGGATCATATTAAACTAATACTTATAAGAATCACCTGCAAAAGAGATTGGGAAGAAATAGCCAGAGAAGAGTGAAAACCAGGACTTTTTTGTTTGCCTTTTTTTTTTTTCAAGGATATTAAGGGTAGTAAGATAATTCAACAGTGTGAAAACAGCTAACAGATCACAAAATAAACCATTGGATCTGGCCTCAGGGGATGAGTGGCTGTCTTGGCAAAAGCAGTTTCTGGAGAGAAGTAGCAGGTGGGAAAACTACAGTGGGTGAGAAGAAAGTGGCTGGTGTGGCCATGGAGGCAGTGATTGGACATAACCATTTATTTATGTTTGTTTGTTTGTTTTTTGAGATGGAGTTTTGCTCTTGTTGCCCAGGCTGGAGTGCAATGGTGTGATCTCAGCTCACTGCACCCTCCACCTCCTAGGTTCAAGCGATTCTCCTGCCTCAGCTTCCCAAGTAGCTGGGGTTACAGGCATTCACCACCACGCCCAGCTAATTTTTTTGTATTTTTAGTAGAAACGGGGTATCCTCATGTTGGTCAGACTGGTCTCGAACTCCTGACTTCAGGTGATCCGCCCGCCTCAGCCTCCCAAAGTGCTAGGATTACAGGAGTGAGCTACCGTGCCTGGCCGACACAACCTTTTAATAAAGGTTGCGTTGTGATGGAGGAATATATAGATATATATGAAGACGGACACTGTGTCGGCATACTAATAATGCTGATGATGGCAAGGAGCCAGTAGAGAGGGAGAGCTTACAGCTGTGAAGAGAACAAGTACAAATAATAGTGGAAAGTGGAAGAAAATGTCAGAAAGGTTGCAATCTAGAGGGGAGTAAAATTTATGATGCATTGAAAGTCTCCCCCACTTCCTTTTACATAAGGATGAGAGAATAGAATGTGGAAACGAATATGTCTCCATCATTGCACTGACAGGGTGGTTTTCTGTTTAATTTGCTCATTTGTTTTGGAGCTGTTGCAGGGGCACTTCACATATTTAGCTCTGTATTTCCACTTTTTTTTTTTTTTTTTAAGGTGTAGTCTCACTCTGTTGCCCAGGCTGGAGTGCAGTGGCATGATCTCTGCTCACTGCAGCCTTCGCCTCCTGGGTTCATGCGATTCTCCTGTCTCAGCCTCCTGAGTAGCTAGGCTATAGGCATGCACCACCACACCCGATTAATTTTTTTGTAATTTTAATAGAGATGGGGTTTCACCATGTTGGCCAGGCTAGTCTCGAACTCCTGATCTCAGGCGATCTGCCCACCTCAGTCTCCCAAAGTGCTGGAATTACAGGCATGAGCTACCGCGCCTGGCCTGTATTTCCACTTTCCACTTCTTCTTCTTTTTTTTTTTTTTGTTTGTTTGTTTTGAGACAACGTTTAGCTCTTGCCCGCCAGGCTGGAGTGCGATGGTGCGATCTCGGCTCACTGCAACCTCCGCCTCCCGGGTTCAAGTGATTCTCCCGCCTTGACCTCCCTGAGTAGCTGGGATTACAGGCGCCTGCCACCACGCCTGGCTAATTTTTGTATTTTTAGTAGGGACAGGGTTTCACCATGTTGACCAGGCTGATCTAGAACTTCTGACCTCAGATGATCTACCAGCCTCAGCCTCCCAAAGTGTTGAGATTACAGGAGTGAGTCACTGTGCACGGCATTTCCACTTCTTAACTTCTGCACTTAGTAGGCATTATGATTAGTGAGTATAATTTTAGTATTTATTTATGCAATCAAAGTTATTTTTAAAAAACAAAAGGGTAGAGCATTAAGCTCCACTTTTTTTTTTTTTTTGAGACAGAGTCTTGCTCTTGTCGCCCAGGCTAGAGTGCAGTGGCACAATCTTGGCTCACTGCAACCTCTGCCTCCTGAGTTCAAGCAATTCTCCTGCCTCAGCCTCCCAAGTAGCTGGAATTACAGGCACCCACCACCACGCCCAGCTAAATTTTTTGTATTTTTAGTAGAGACGGGGTTTCACCGTGTTGGTCAGGCTGGTCTTGAACTCCTGACCTTGTGATCTATTCACCTCGGCCTCCCAAAGTGCTGGGATTACAGGCGTGAGCCACCACGCCCCGCCTAGGCTGCATTTGTAAGACAGACAACAAAAATAACAACAAAAACAACCCACCATGGGCTGGGCGCGGTGGCTCACGCCTGTAATCCCAGCACTTTGGGAGGCTGAGGCGGGTGGATCATGAGGTCAGGAGATGAGACCATCCTGGCTAACACGGTGAAACCCCGTCTCTACTAAAAAAATACAAAAAATTAGCCAGGTGTGATGGTGGGCACCTGTAGTCCTAGCTACTTGGGAGGCTGAGGCAGGAGAATGGCATGAACCCGGGAGGTGGAGCTTGCAGTGAGCCGAGATTGCGCCACGGCACTCCAGCCTGGGCGACAGGGCGAGACTCCGACTCAAAAAAACAAAAACAAAAACAAACCCAAAACAAAAAATGGAAAAACCAACCCAAGACAGAGGATGAAAGATAAAGGAGAGCAGTTCCTACTCTCTTCTACTCTAGCAGTTTCTACTCTCTTCCTACTTAGCAGTTTCAAGCCTGGCTGCTCATTTCTCCATATGCATCACAGTCAATTAATCATCAATCAATCAGTAAACAACCCAAGTGCATTATTAACTGGCTTCACTTTTCAGGTCAGCTGTTCTGGGTTGGCTGCATACAAACATGATTTTAAATTTCTTATTTCCACAAAGAAATTCAAAGACTGACAGTTTATGTGTTCAGAATCCTCATGATGGAGACACACAACTCAAAACACATTGTAGAGGTATTGAGAAATACAAGTCACAAGACCAATGCAAAATATTAGATGTTCTCCCCCAGATGCTTTAGCTTGGGGTTTGTTTTTGTTTGCCACGTAGCTTTACTATTGCAGAACAGTTTTGTGATGTGCTTCCTCTTCTAGGATACGGATTAGTTAAGGATCAGCCGCAGTAAGAATATGGGCAGTTATATAAACTGTGTCTAAGTGAGAACTCCCTTGGTCCAAAAGACTGTTGGCTGTTTTAATTGAATCCATTTATTAGCCTGTCTCATCAGCACATACCCCTAAGACTGTGTACAAGAATATGAATACATATCCAGGGTTAGACAACTCATGATTTTGTTTTTAAAAGAAAGTCGCTGGTAGAATTCCATCCATAAATATTTGAGTAGAGTTACAGAGGGACTGGCAGGCTGCATTCATTCAAATTGGCTTTACTGGTCAACTTTTCAGTTGAAGCCTGTGAGAAATCTGCCAAAAGAAGAGTGAAAAATCAAGCTATGTCCCAACATGTAGCTTGGAAGTAACCTAACTGACTATTTGCGGGGCAGCTCTTCGGCTGGTAACCAGACCTGGTCAATTCCTTTCTAAAATGGCCCCTGCATCTGTCTCAGTTTCTTCATTACTTCTATTACCAGATGATCCAAGCCTTTATATCTCACCAAGCCTTCCCAATTGGTCCCTGTGCTTCCAGGCTCTCCCAACTTCAATTCAAACTCTGTCAAGGGGATGTTTTTTAGATCACCACTCCCCCTTGTTCATTTCTTTGTTTAAAAATCTAAGTGCAAATTCTGGTATATTGTGATTAACGCTTAAGAATGCCTGTCTTTGAGAGGAAGCTGTTATAATATTAATAAACAGTGCTAAACACACTGTGCATATCTACAATTTAATCTTTGAATGTATGTTACTAGATTAGCTCCCTCCTCCTTCGGTGTGATGGTATCATGCATAGAGTCAGTGAAAACCTTATGATGTTGTGCATGGACTCTGGCAACATGTAAATAACGTGTAAAGCAAGTTTTTATGATTAAGGAATCAAATTTATTGAATTTTATTATTGAAAGTTGAAACTTAACATATGTGAACAAAAACCAATAAAAGAATATAGTCTTTTCATGGACAACAACAACAATAAAACTACGTGCCTCGATATTGTTTACTGAATCAAGTAGGGATTTTATTTTGAAGCAAGATTATTTATTAGCATAACTAAGACCATACGCCTTGATTAAAAGTAACATAAAAAGTAGAGAGACTAGGTTCTTTCTAGGAAATGTCAAGGAAGAAGAAAGGCATTAAAGAACTATGAGAAATGAAAAAGAATGTAGTTCAAACCAGGCTCATCCAGGGCCTGGTGCTTATATGACTGTGGGAAGGCCTTTTTTAAAAAAATTAGAAAGTATATAAATACAAAATTAGGTGTAGGTCTTGGAAAGAATCAGGGCTTAAGCTTTATTAGCTTAGTAGTAAATCTGCCCCTGGGTCAAACAGACATGGCCTAATAACTGAGTTTGTTTTGAATATTCACATTTGGATCAAAGTGATACAATCATGTGCTATCAACTCAAATTGTGCAGAAAAGCTTATAACAAGATTCTCTGGTCCCCCACCCTCCTCTTCCTTAGTTCCAGTCCCAGAGACAAGCTATTTTTGCTTTATCTTTCCTTTGGTGTTTATCACAAAAGGTTTAGTAATATATGCTGATAATTTTTTTTTATGATTACTCAATTTAAATAGTACCTATTGACTCATTGCCATGGCAGATGAAGATTTATCTTATTTTATGCCACCTCCTCTCAATGTTTGGTAGTAATTATCATTGCTTTTTAGTAATTATTATTGCTTTTATTAGTGTTTAGTAGCTTAGTCTAGCAACTAGCTTTAATTTTAGTTTTGTGTAATTTAGAAATTGCTCCATGATCTAATTCCCCTGTCATTCAATGTGTAGCATCTCTGCTGGTTTCTTTTGTTGCTTTCCTTGCACACTAGATTCATAGTGCCCCTCTCTTCCAGCCCCGCCCCCTTTGCCTATTGAAGTCCTTTGCATCCTTCAAAGCCTAGATCAATTCTTACCTCATCCATAAATCTCAGCTGTTCCAATAGACTTTGGTATCTCTCTTTGCATGCTTCTCACTTGACTTCTGCAACACGCAATTTAGCACTTAATTATAAAGCTTATTGTTTGTTTTTGAGCCCAGTCCCCTCCCCTTCCCTGGAGCCAGTCACTGTATCTGTTGCAAGGCTGGCTCTCAATAAGTGTTTATTGAACTGAGTCATCCCGTTCTCTGTTTCAGATTTGTGAGTCTTACCTGACTCACTAGATTATAAACGCCACATATTCTTGCTTTTCCCATAGTGTAAAACATAGAGTAGGTACTCAATAATAAATAATTGTTGAATAATTCTGATCTTTTTCTTCATCCACATTATCTTGTAGCATTTCTCCTGCATTTACTGGAAGGTAGGAGAGGGTAAGTGAAAGCATACTATTTGGTTTGAACTTTGGGCCATATTTTTAAAAATATATTTTATCTGCCTTTTCTTCGTGAGCATAATTCTTGTTCCTCATTTACTCACTAAGCTCCCAAGAATGTTGTTAAATATGGCTTAAAAATTATCCTTCAAGGCAGTTTTTGTGTGCAGAAAAGATTAGTGAGTTTTTTTGCTTTAAAAATTAATAATCAATTAATTAATGTTACAAATCCACACATGTAGTCCTTTTTAATCTTTTAAGTTCAGTTTATAAATGTTATTTTTCTGTTTATAAATAGAGCAAATTTTAACAATCATTTTTAAGGGGGCCTTTGACTAATATTTGATCCTTTTTACAAACTTAAATAAACAGCCTGGAACACTTTAAATTTCATTTATAATTTAAATGTGCTTGATTTTCCTTTTATAGACTATAGTTGTTTGTTTTAACTAACAGACCCTTTCTAAGTATTTAAATAACTGTTGTAAATCTAACAAATCAAATTCAGCAATGGGAACACTAAAATCTCTTAAATCTTCCAATATTATATAATTAAAATTGTGTAAATCTAAACTCTAAATCAATAACTCAATCATATATTTTAAGTTGGAATTATAAGGCTGAACTGTTACATGAGGAGGCCAAAGTCTCATGTGACTTTTTAAATTCTAAATATTCACATATCCCTTAATAACAAAATTATAAAGATTACAGGTTTGATTTTATTAAACATTTATCAACTCAATTTCCAAAATTTGTGGGAATTAAAAGATGCTTATCTGGCTGGTCATGATAGCTCATGCCTGTAATCCCAGCACTTTGGGAAGCCGAGATGGGAGGATTGCTTGAGGCCAGGAGTTTGAGACCAGCCTGGCTAACACAGTGAGACCATGTCTCTATAAAAATATCAATTTTTTTTTTAAAGATGCTTATCTATTATGAAGCAAATGTATTACCCTGATGAATTTTGGGGATTGCCCTCTATCTTAGTCAGTTCCAGCTGCTATAACAAATTACCATAGACTGGGTGTGTTAAATAGCAGAAACTTTTCTCACAGTTCTGGAGCTGGAAATCTAAGATCATGGCACCAGCATAGTAGGGATCTTGGTAAGGGCTGTCTTCCTGGTTTATAGATGACAGTGTTTTCATTGTACCCTCACTTGGTGGACAAAGAGACCATATCTCTAATGTCTCTTATAAAGGCACTAATCTCATTCATAATCTAATTACCTACCAAAGGCCCCACCTTTAAAATATCATCACATTTGAGATTTAGGCCTCAACATACAAATTTTGTAGGGACACAAAATATTCAGTTTGCACCACCTTTCTACTTGATTTTGGGAGTTGCCTTCTTGGCTTGTTGAAGGCACTTAATGCCTGGAGAAGATGGCCTGGGTATTAGTAGAGCCTCATGTAGAACTAAAATGATCTGGCAGGCCTCTTTTCATAGTTGCTGGGTAAATGGCCTCCGTTTGGGGTGATCCAATGTCCACTAGATTTGACTGAAGCTTTTCCTAATTTTGTCTGTCAGGGAAGTCTGTTACTTAACTGCTTTTTAGACATGCAATCTGCAATATCTAGTTGTACCAACCTAAGGCAAGGACTCAGGAAGCAGCCATACTGGACTGGATTTTTTCATTTTTTTGGCTCTTAAGTTATGTAAATTGTAAGATCGCAGATCTTAAGATCTTGAACCTTATATTATAAATCTTTGCATCCAACTCTTAGAACCTTTGAACTGGATAGTATCAGGCATTCTTTTAATATGTTTCTTGTCTAAAAAGAGCCACAAGTTTTACACATTAAAATATTATCCAGTTGAATTAGGAATGTCTCTTGGCTTTGGCACAGCGGTCACAGTGTCTGAGCACGTTCTATTACTAGATGTGAGCTGGGCATAAGTTTATGAAATAAAATCTAGAAATGGGCACGGTACAAACCAATGATTATTATTGGCTCTGATTCACCCGGGCTGCAGTGGGGAACAGAAACCTAACAGTGGAGCAGGATGCTGCCCCAGCTAAGCCTGTTACAACTATAGAAAGTCTGTAAAAGGACAGAGCCTGGCTTCCTCTGGGACTTCATCTAGAGGTCAGGAAAGGGGTCTCTATCTTACAAGATAATTTTCATAGTATGAGGTTCATGTCTGCCTTGTTTGGGGTAGTATCCTCAATGCCCAGAACAACGCATTGCAAGCCATTCATAAAAATATTTTGAATGGATGGGTTGATGACTGGATGGCAGGCTGTACCAGGCAGGCCCTCTCCTGTGCATGTAAAGGACATGTGTAGAGGAGATTGTTTATATAGCTACCATTTGACATGGAGCTAGAACCCAGTAATCTGCAAAATTCATGAGTGGAGTAGAAGCAGCTGGTTGACTTAGAAAGACCTGAGATGGTTTTTTATAAACACTGAAGGTAATACTACAACAACAACAACAACAACAAAGTAAAAGCCCCAAAGCTTTGCTGCCATGGGCAAAGAGCTTTCTTTTTTCTTTTCTTTTTCTTTTCTTTTTTTTTGAGATGAAGTCTAGCTCTTGTCCCCCAGGCTGGAGTGCAATGGCGCGATCTCGGCTCATTGCAACCTTTGCCTCCCGGGTTCCAGCGATTCTCCTGCCTCAGCCTCCCATGTAGCTGAGATTACAGGCGCCTGCCACCATGCCTGGCTAATTTTTGTATTTTAAGTAGAGACAGTGTTTCACCATGTTGGCCAGGCTGCTCTCGAACTCCTGACCTCAGGTGATCCACCCGCTTCGACCTCCCAAAGTGCTGAGATTACAGGAGTGAGCCACCGCATCCGGCCGCAAAAGGCTTTTAATGAGGGCTTTGATGTGATGAGTATGATGTGTGAATCACAATTTTAAAAAGCGATCATGATTTTCTTCAGTCATTTTCTGATATTTTCTTATGGGCATGGACGAGTGTAACCTATGCCTGTGACACCAATGAGGACAGACAGGCAGGCACGATGCCCTGTTTTTGCTTGTGGTTACCGAAATAGCAAGTTTCCAGTCTGATTTTCTCCCTAGGCTCTCTTAAATGCCATCATAAGTATCACTGCAGACAGGGAGCAAACTGGGTATAGAGATTGTCTCCAACACAGCAGATGGATTCCTGTTTTCTTACTATATTCACTACTGTATCATTATGGAGGAAAGCAGTTGAACAACAAGGAGCAGACATATGAAATAAAGTCTTTGTTACCGATAGGCAAGTAAGTATATTAATTTTGTGAGATGTTGCAAGAAGAGGAATGATAGGAATCACATCCTAGTGTGTGTGGGTATGGGAGACAGATTAAAAGGCATTCTTAGGAGGAGCAAGGATTTCAGGAGCTACTAAATGATAAAGTGTGAGATCTTAATCAGAAAGATGGTACTTTAAGTATAGGATTGGGCCTGAGAAAAATTATGGAAGGGTTGTTTGAGTGGTTTGGAGTGGGAGGGGGTTGGAAAGTACAGAGGGGACTCCTGGGGAACGAGAGAACTTGCTTTTGTTCAGAAGCATTAGTTTAATGTTGAGGGCATTTGAAAAGACCTAGGATGTAAATCATATTAAAAATCAAACCAGCAGGTATTTTTTTTTTTTTGAGGCGGAGTCTTGCTCTGTCATCCAGGCTGGAGTGCACTGGTACGAGTGAGTCATCTCGGCTCACTGCAACCTCTGCCTCCCAGGTTCAAGCGATTCTCTTGCCTCAGCCTCCTGAGTAGCTGGAACTACAGGTGCCCGCCACCACGCCCGGCTAATTTTTGTATTTTTAGTAGAGATGGTGTTTCACCATGTTGGCCAGGCTGGTCTCGAACTCCTGACCTTAAGCAATCAACCCACCTTGGCCACCCAAAGTAGGTTTGGGTGGTACTAGAATTACAGGCGTGAGCCACTGCGCCTCGCCAAGTATTTTTTTTTGTTTCTTTGAGCATGAGTTGCATGCAAGGCACTGAAACATTCTGTGTTTTTCCCCTTTTGTTTCATGTTCATGGTTGCTTCTCCTGAACATGCACGGATGAGAAAAGAGGAGTTAGACTATGTCTGCATATCTTTGGCCATTTTTTATCAAAGGGGCACAGATAGTCAAAGACTGAGCCAGCCTTGAAAAACAATGCATTTGTGGACTCTTCTCTATTACTATATTTATTCCTATAAATGAAAACTTAAGTACTATGATACAGTAGCTATAACGTTCCCTACAGCTCTTCACAATATGGCAATTACTGAAATGGTTTCTTTCCCATTATGCAGCCCCAAAGCAGTGAGATCATGAGGTAGGCGGCAAGAGAAAACAATATTTAATTTGTCCTAGAAGGGTGCCATGGGAATAAAAATATTCTCCTTTTCCCTGAGGTTTAAGTACGTGGACACAACCAAAAAATGCAGGAGTGATACTGCACACCAAACAAGCCCACACGTAATCGCCTAATTAAATCATTTTCATCTAATGAATATAAGCAACAAAATAAACTGGCATAGCAGCGAGTCAGGGAGTGATTCCAATGGAAGCAACTGCAGAGTTGTGCGGCCGTGCCGGGACTTGCAGAGCCTTTCTGCTTATTTTCAAGTAACGCCCGTGTTGGCACCTTAGCTCCAGGTGAGTGGGTCTGAGAAGGCAACTCTGTCTGGCAGTCTCCCAAACAGGGTTGGACCTCCTATGTACCTTCACCTTTTGCCTGGGGAAAGCTGAGTTTTACCCGAGAATGCTGGGGAACATAGCCTGGGCTAAGTGTGTTCCTCAGGGCTGTGTTAGGGGTTTCCCCAGTTGGCCTGGAGTTTGTCAATAACGGATTATTTACAAAGACAAATCCCAGGTTCCTTGATCTTGGTAATGGTAGATGGAAAAAGTTTATGGTGTTATTCTGTGTTGCTTTAACATGAGATAAACAATGAGTTGCCTTCCGTCTCAAAATGGTAAGGGATATTTTGGAAACATTTTGAGAACAATTTTTCAGCCTTTACCATCTTGTTTGACTTCTCCCTTTAAAACGATCTTCTTGGCCGGGTGCAGTGGCTCATGCTTGTAATCCCCGCACTTTGGGAGGCCGTGGTGGGTGGATCATTTGAGGTCAGGAGTTCAAAACCAGCCTGGCCCACATGGTGAAACCCCATCTTTACTAAAAATACAAAAATTAGCCAGGCGTGGTGGTGAGTGCCTGTAATCCCAGCTACGAGGGAGGCGGAGGCAGGAGAATCCCTTGAGCCTGGGAGGCGGAAGTTGCAGTTAGCTGAGATTGCTCCACTGCACTCCAGCCTGGGAGACAGAGTGAGACTCTGTCTCAAAAACAAAAAACATAAAACATTTTCTTTGCCTCTTGCCCTATCTATAGGAAAAAAAAAAAAAAAAAAGGAAAAAACAAACAAGAAAACAAACTAAAATAAGTTGACCACAAGGACAGCTTAGTGCATTTTACAATGGAAGAAACAATGATTTTGGAACTATTCTGACATGTATTGACTGACAACTGGGTTCTGCCAGTCCCTGGTTCTATGACCATGAACAGGTTCAGATTCTTCATCTGTAAAATGGGAATGATAAAGCAGATTCAATGAGACAGTGTATGAAACATGTAGATAGAACTGTTCTTCAAGGAAGATTGGTTTCCTTGGCTCAGAGGTGCATACTCTATTTATGGGCGGACATCCCTTACTTTCTAGATGCTTCTGTGACAGGGGATTCCCATCTTGTCACGTAGGCAGGAAAGTCCCTTCTTACTATGTGGATTGTAGGGGTGTGAGAATATTTCTTTTCTCACCACTGTGGCAGTGAGGGTTAGAGGAGTCCCTTTTCACCCCTTTATTTATATTTTATTTTTTGCTTTTCTTTTGAGACAGAGTTTCACTCCTGTTGCCCAGGCTGGAGTGCAATGGCAAGATCTCGGTTTACTGCAACCTCTGCCTCCCGAGTTCAAGCGATTCTCATGCCTCAGCCTCCTGAGTAGCTGGGATTATAGGTGCCCACCACCATGTCTGGCTAATTTTTGTATTTTTAGTAGAGATGGGGTTTCACCATGTTGGTTGGCCAAGCTGGTCTCGAACTCCTGACCTCAAGTGATCCACCCGCCTCTGCCCCTCAAAGTGCTGGAATTACAGGCGTGAACCATCGCGCCTGGCCCACTCCTTTAATAATGGAAAAGAGGGGAAAGAAAGCGTGGAAAAAGTCACTTCTGGTCAATGTAGTGCAGAGCTTGATGGGAGTGGAGGCAAACTCCATTCTTGCCATGAGTTTTGTGCCTCTGGAGGGGAGAGGGCTGGTCTATTTCTAGTGCATATTTCCCTATAGGCTGACCCCTCCCCATCTTGTACTGTTTCCCACTTACCCCCACACATCTTTTAAAATCGGTAATATCAACACTTCCCTGGGCTCTTGCTCCTGTACCTCTCCTCTTATTAGCCATTAATCTTCATTTGTGTTTGCAGGATATGCCAATAATGTGGAAACAATCTTATTTCTAGCTAAGGGAGATCTGAGAAACTTTATATAACACACAGGAAAGTCACAACCCTCATCCTTGTGGACCCTGCTGCCTAGTGGACAGAAGTGAGTATATAGGCATAGGTGTGAGGGAGGAGAAGCCCTGGGCCTTTGGGCAGCCATGCGACTTACAAAAGAAGATGCAGAGTTGACAGTTGGATTTAAAAGTGTTTGTGCCAGTCAGGCCCAGTGGCTTACTCCTGTAATCTAAGCACTTTGAGAGGCTGAGGTGGGTGGATCACTTGCGGCCAGGAATTTGAGACCAGCCTGGCCAATGTGGTGAAACACCGTCTCTACGAAAAATACAAAAATTAGCTGGGCATGGTGGTGTGCACCTGTAGTTCCAGCTACTCAGGAGGTTGAAGCAGGAGAATCGCTTGAACCTGGGAGGTGGATGTTGCAGTAAGTCAAGATTGTGCCATTGCGCTCCAGCCTGGGCAACAGAGTGACTCTGTCTCAAAA
>NW_012102155.1:1848722-1850538 GCF_000951045.1 Mandrillus leucophaeus
AAAAAAAAAAAAAAAAAAAAGAAAGCAATTGTTCTCAATCTTGACAGCATATAAGAAAGCTATGTGGAATCTTTTAAAATATACTATGTCAGGATCATACCTCCACAGATTCTGATTTCAAAATCAGTATAGAAGGGAATCTGGGCATCAGGGTTGTATAAAGATCATAGGTGATTTTAACGTGCAGCCATGTTTGAGAATCACTTACTGCTCTACTATTCCCTCCCTTTTCCTTTTCTCCTCTCTCCTTCCTTTGTTTTAACTCTAATCCAGTGGTTCTCAACCTCAGCTGTACATTAGAATTACCTGGGCAGATACAGAAAATTCAGATGCCCATGCTATGCCCAGACCAATCAAGTAGGAGTTTCTAAAGGTTGAACTCAATAATTCATAAATTTCTTTTCTTTTCCTTGAAACAGTGTCTCTTTCCCTCACCTAGGCTGAAGTGCAGTGGCACAATCTTGGCTCACGGCAGCCTTAACCTCCAGGGCTCAAGGGATCCTCCTGCCTTAGCTTCCTGAGTAACTGGGACTACAGGCATGCCCCACTGTGTCCAGCTAATTTTATTTTTTGTATATAAAGGTCTCTCTGTGTTTCCCAGGCTGGTCTTGAACTCCTGGGCTCAACTGGTTCCCCCACCTCTGCCTCCCAAAGTACTGGAATTACAAGTGTTAGTCACTGTGTCTGGCTAAACATCCGTAAATTTCAAGACTTGTGATTCAATTGTACAGCTCAGATTGAGAGGAAGATTGGAGGAACTAGGTGCACTGTGACCATCAGGTAGAGACCAAGTTAGCAAAGCAGACCGAGAGGTGGGATTAGCACAGAAACTGGAAGAAGATAGGATTCTTAGGCATTTGGTATAAATGGAGCCTTCAGTACAATGTTGATGAAAAGTAATGATAATGTTTCATTCCTGACTTTAAAGAGGATACTGCCAACATTTTCTGATAATAGGTACCATGCCTAAGAAGATCCCTTCTGTTCCCTTACTATGAGTTTGTATTATGTTGAATTTTATCAAATTCTGTTCCTGCATTTATTAAAATGGTCATATGGTTTTCTTTATTCTTTTCTTTTTTTTGAGATGGGGTTTCAGTCTTGTCACCCAGGCTGGAATGCAGTGGCATGATGTCGGCTCCCTACAACCTTTGCCTCCCAGGTTTAAGTGATTCTCTTACCTCAGCCTTCTGAGTAGCTGGAATTACAGGTGCCTGCCACCTTACGTGGCTAATTTTTATATTTTTAGTAGAGACAGGGTTTCATCATGTTGGCCAGGCTGGTCTTGAACTCCTGCCCTCAAGTGATCCATCTACCTCAACCTCCCAGAGTGCTAGGATTACAGGCATGAGCCACTGTGCCCAGCAATGATTTTCTTTTTCAATCTGTTAATACGTTGAACCACATTATAGATTTTTCTGATATTAAACCATCCCTGCATTCCTGAGATAATTGCAACTTGATTATGGGATATTATTTTTTATTTATACTGTTCCAATTGGCTTTGCTAGTAATTTGTTTAAAATTTTTGCATCTTTATGTATGAATTAAAAAGGCAAAAATTTACCCCTTTTCTAATGTGTGCATGACTTTGGTATCAGTTTTATGCTGATTGTGTAAAACTATTTGGTGGCATATTTCCTGGAAGAAATTATGTAAGACAGATGATTTTTTTCTTGAAAAATTGGGAGAATTTTTACATGAAGCCATCTGAGACTGGCATTTTATTGTGGAAATACTTGAAGATACTGCTTTAACTTCTTTAATAGTTACAATTATATTTTTGTATACTTTTATTTGATATATATATTTTATT
>NW_012102155.1:1850965-1857629 GCF_000951045.1 Mandrillus leucophaeus
TTATATATTTTTCTATACTTTGTATTTTTGCTGAAAACAGCCTCTGAAAGATGTATTTTTCTAGTTTCCAACCTCTTACACCTGCATCTATTTCTAATGTTTGCCAGCCAAATTTCTTGCTATCTCCATTTTTTTTTTTCAGTTAACATTTACTCTCAACATGCTGAAAACTAGTTTCTGTTGCTTTGACAAGGTTGCTAATGAATCTTCATGATGCTAACTCAACAGGATTCTTTTTTAGTTTTTTTTTTTTTAAACTTCATGCTTTATTTTGAGACTATTTACCAACCACTTCTTTCTGAAACTTTCTACTACTTGGTATGTTTGACAAAATTCTTTCCTGATATCCTCCTAACTCTCTGATTATATTCTAAGTATCTCCTTCCTAATCCCTTTCCTCTTTCCCTCCTCGTGGTGTGAATATGTTGACATTTGCAGGTTTCCATGCTTACACCACTGCTCTTTTCATTCTATACAGTCTCCTCAGGAAATCTCATCTACTCTTATGATTTAAATTTTACTCCAGGGTACATAAGATTTTATGGAGTCTGAAGCTTATAAAATTTTGGAGCTTCTCTTTAAGAAAAAAAATTATAAAATTAAATGCAAGTCCTCATCTTGGAAGTAAGGGGCATGAAACTTAAACTTCATTAAAATTACAGAAAATGTCCCTCTGTCTGCATTTCTCAAGTTGGAATATGTTTTTTGACCTCTTTCCTAAAGGTTCCTTTAAGATTTGTAAATGAAATTATTTATTGAACTTATCTGTCCCACAGTGGGACTTAAGATGTCCTACAGTATGGAGGTTTTAAAACATGGCTGCAAACCTATTTGAAATGCCTCCAATTGAGAAGTGGGGTCTACGCCTCTCATTTTGAGCCTGGGCTTTATGACTGCTTGATCAGTAGAATATAGTGCAAGTAATATGGTGTCAGGTTCAAGCCTCGAGAAGCTGATGGCTTCCATTTCCTGTGTTTTGGGATGTTTGCTTTTGGACTCTGGACACCATGCTGTGAAAAAGTCAGAGAGCCACATGGAGAACCCACATAGAGGTGTTTGAGCAGACAGCCTGGCAGAGGTCCCAGCAGGTGGCCAGCACCAACTTGCCAGCTGTGTGTGAGTGAGCTATCTTGGAAGTGGAGCATCCAGCTTCAGGTCAAGCTGCTCTGGTTGATACCACGTGGAGCCGAGGTGAGATTTCCCCACTGAGCTCGGCCCAAATTGCTAATTGGTAAGATAAATATGATTGCTATTTTAAAACCTTGAGTTTTGGGGTGATTTGTCACACAACACTAGATAGTTAGAACACACAGACATCTCAACTTGTTCCTTCCCCTATGTGTCTAATCATAATTAATGATGGTGTCAGTGACACCGTTACCCATACATTATGTAAGCATTTACTCTAATTTTTCCTATTTCCTCATATCTAATTAATCACTAAGTTAGGTAGTTTCAGATTTTACTTCTTACATATTTCTCTCATCTACTTCCTCTTCTCTATCCTTTTGTTAGTAGTGCCCTCTGTATCTTTTAATGTTTTCCAGGAGACTCTTAATGTATTTTCCAGTATTTGTCTTTGCCCTGCTCAAAATTGATTTCCTGCACTGCCACAAAAATGTCCATGAAATGAATTCTAACTATGCTACAAATCTGTCTGATGAAAAAGACATAAAATACTTAGAGGTTAGGAGCTGTGGCTCATGCCTGTAATCCCAGCACTCTGGGAGGCTGAGGCGGGTGAATCACCCGAGGTCGGGAGTTTGAGACCAGCCTGGCCAACATGGTGAAACCCTGCCTGTCTCTACTAAAAATAAAAAAAAAATTACCTGGGTGTGATGATGGGTGCCTGTAATCCCAGCTACTCAGGATGCTGAGGCAGGAGAATTGCTTGACCCTGGGAGGCAGAGGCGGCAGTGAGCCAAGATCGCACCACTGCACTCTAGCCTGAGCGATAGAGAGAGACTCTGTCTCAAAAAAAAAGTTAAAGATATAATGCAATTAACACATTTCTCAGCTGAAGAAAGACCTGAGTTTGCCCTTTTGAATATTGCAACACTAACACATAGATACATTCTTAAACAGTTTCCTGTAGGCATCCTAACCTTCATCTAGCTCTCATCCCTGCTGCACTAAAAACCCACAACAATAACAACATTTTGCCTACAAAGGATTAAAATGCAAACTGTCTTGGATTTCCAGTATGTCAGTGGTAAAAAATAATACAAAAACACAATAGAATAATATCTTTGGGATTTGAGGGGGTACAGTTAGTCAACTCTTTTTTTTTTTTTTTTTTTTTTTGAGATAAGGTCTCACTGTTACCTAGGCTGAAGTGCAGTGTCACAATCTTGGCTTTCTGAAGCCTCAACCTTCCATGCTCAGGTGATCCTCCCACCTTAGCTTCCTGAATAGCTAGGATGACAGATGTGCACCACCATGCCTGGAGGAGCCAACATTTTAATACTCAGTCAAGTTGTCATTATGAGAGAATAAAAATGCCAAAGTCCAAAAAAGAATGTCACCCACCATGCCTCCTAGAAATAAAGATGATTTTTGGTATTATTTGTAGTCTATTTTGTCCTACCTCCAGTGGAAATTTCTATGCCTAGTTATGTCATGAGATTAGATAATACTGTGTAGCTACTATACTATTTCAATGATAAATATAGTGCCATTAGCTAATATTTTTAAAATGTCGAATGGTTCAGCAACATTATAGAATAAATTAACTTCTAAAGGGATGCCCAAGGGGATGAAGTGACATTTTAAAATCTTGTTTCAATGAAAAATTTTATTTTCAACTTTCACGCATCTAATTTAACAAACAATTTTTGCAACATAATGTGGAAATGTCTGAAGTAATTTCTTTCTGTCATGCCAATGATTGCTTGAATTTGAATATCTTATAGCCAAAATTCATACTCTTGATATTTAGAAGATACAAATATTTATGAGAATGTTGTACAGTATTTTCCTTAAAAAATTCTCATTATTCCTTGCTATTTCTTTAGATCAGAAAAATGTTTGGTTAGATTCTGAAACTGTTTTAAAGTACAACATCCAAGAATTGGCTTCAGTTTGACATCAATCGGCACTTCTTTTTGTTTTCAGGGTGCTTTGGGTCTGAATTACAGCAAGTGACTCCCTTAAATCAATAGGAGGCAGATGTGGATTTAGATTTAGAAAGTAATGACATTAAGTCAACATTGAATAAATAACTTAATACTTGGAATACAGAATAACAGATATGTATGGTACCAACGACTTTTTCAGAATCACCTTTTAATTATAGGAGTATCTGGGTATTACATGTTCAGTGCTTGCAAATAATGGTAGTGCTGAAATGATTCCTATTTAGGTTGAGATTTTAGCCTTTTAACTTTTTTCACAGGTTGTTACCACAGAAGAGATTATGTTCGAGTGTGTATATGTATTAATGAATGACATAATTCTAACTCAAATTCCACATCAAAATGGTTATTTTATCCAGAAGTAATTTTTCAGGTAACCTGGCAACAAGTTTAAAGCCAAGAGCAAATGAAGGCAGGTACTTTTATTTCTCATAGTTAAAGGGTGTTATATGTAAAGGGGTCATAGAGTAGACCTTACCTTTCACCCTTATTTTCTGTTTCAAAATTCTTCCTCTTCATAAGTCTAGAAGAAAGAGAGAGAGAAAAAGAACTAGCTGTTTCTTACTGCACACCCTTTGAAAACACATGGGTGATCACGAAAGATATTGTATGGTTTCCTAAGGACTCAAGTTAACTAGACTTCAGTAAGTCGGTTTATGTAGAACTTAGTGTTTGTTCTCCTTTGAACACATGAGAACACATGAGAAGGGCTCAAGGAACTGTGTCCAGTGTAAAAGGATCCTATTGTTAGGGTGTTGGGTTGAAATGGCAGGAAGGACTAGGTCTTCAGTAGACACAGCTCCTGAGCTAGGCACTGGCCTTATTTTTTCCTCCCTTTTAGTTCTGAGTCATAGAAAAAGAAATCCGGGCAAGGAAGAGTGAGGCAGGACAGCTCATGCAAATAAAGGAAGATCTCATCCTTAAATTTGGTTTCAACATAATCTCAATGAATCTACAAAGACTTATGTAACCTGAGATTTCTCGTGCCCGGAGCTTGTGGATCCTTAGTTCTGTGGCACCTGGAGAAAATCCCAAAGTTCTAGTATTATTTTGGTCACTCCTCACAGTCATCTCTGTACCATCATGTGACTGAATAAAATGTGAATGCAGAACAGTTTCCTGAATTTGTCAGCTGTGGCTCATTTTATGTTTCTCAACAGTTTCATTTGTCATCATTATTATTTAATTGGCTCTATTTAGGTTTTATACCACCTAGTTACACACTAAGTATCTTATAGTGGGACTACTTGAAGACTGTGAAACTTGCAAAGTAGTTACATGAATCTCATTACCTTAACCTTTATGATGTAAACAAATAGTTTACTTAGCTGTTTGTCAATATAGCTTAGGGTTATCTATGAATGCTACAGTTTTGCCAGATTTTAAGGTTACTCTAATATCATCATCTTGGAGCTTTGGCCAAAATTACAGCCAATGACCTTGTATTAATTTATTTCTGTTTATATTGGACTTCTTGGGTCCAGAAAGTTTAAGTAACTCATTAGGAAATTTCAAAAGCTTTCACGACTACATAGTATTCTGTAAAAATATTGAATGGATCAAGTAAAATGATTAGATAAAATCTCTGTGGTTAAAATTCTATTGACTTAAAGTTCATAATTATTCAGAGAAGTGTGAAGCAAATTTGTTTCTTTAGGTTATACTTTAAAAGACAGACTTTTACTTAAGTTGACTCTAGCTTAGTTCTTTTCCAAGCAGCATAGTAAATGAAACTCTGGCTCAGAAAATGTAGTGCAGTTTTAAGTTCTGGACATCCAGTTATGGGGAGTAGGGGGAAAATTGTACTTTCTATATGCCATTCTATAACCCATTACAACTTGTTTTCCTTGCATAAAAAGGTGATTTTTTTTTTTTTTTGAGACGGAGTCTCACTCTGTCACCCAGGTTGGAGTGCAGTGGTGCAATCTTGGCTTACTGCAACCTTTGCCTCCCGTGATTCTCCTGCCTTAGCCTCCTGAGTAGGTGAGACTACACGTGTGTGCCACTACGCCCAGCTAATTTTTTAAGTAGAGACAGGGTTTCACCATGTTGGTTGGCCAGGATGGTCTCGATCTCTTGGCCTCGTGATCCACCTGCTTCGGCCTCCCAAAATGCTGGGATTACAGGCGTAAACCACTGTGCCCGACCAAAAAGGTGACTTTTAAAAAATGGTACTAGAGGGTGCTAGGAGTGTCTTTGACTTACGTCAAGATGAAGAAGGGTAATAGTGTCTGTTCTCACCTTTGGAGGGCATACTCTGTTCCTGGTAGTAGGAGATTTACAAATGTCTTTAAAATACCAATGTGGGTATAATCGGCCTCATTTTACAGGTAAGAAAAGAGGATCCTTGCAAAGGGTTGGGGAAGAGGTAGAATACAGAATTCCTAATTGACTGAGGAAAAAAATGAATGCATTAATTGGACATAATGAGCTGGAAGTCAGTAGATCAAATTTCCTGCCTCAAAAAGTAGGGGCTCGACAAAGACACAAAGATGGGTTTTTTTGGAGAAGAAAAGATTCTATGTTTTGCACACCAGTAGTTGAGATTTGTGAAACTAGTACCCAACTACTTATCTATCTCTCTCTTTTTTTAAAGACAGAGTCTTGCTCTGTTGTCCAGATTGGAGTGCAGTGGCACAAGCATAGCTCACTATGGACTTGAACCTCTGGCCTCATGCAATCCTCACACCTCAGCCTCACAAAGCACTGGGATTACAAGTGTGAGCCACTGTGCCTGGCCTCACCTATGCATCTTTATGTTGTTTATGTACCTTTATGTTGTCTATGTGGTGAGCATATTGGTATTCATACTCAATATTCATTGAGTATCTACCATGTGCACAGCATTTTGTTAAAGTAGGGGCTCTCATCAGTTGTTCATGATGAAATAATTTAGAGACACTCACTTTCTGCCTCGTCTGGGAACTCTTATTCGTGCTTTAAGAAGCAGTTCATACTTTAACTTCTCTTTGAAGTCCTACCTGAATACATCAATCAGACATTAATCAACCTCTGTTGTAAATTTCTGTCTGTAGTACATCTATCATAGACTAATCCCATGGACTGTGTTTATTTGTTAATATGCTTGTCCCTTTCTGCTAGACTGTGTGACTGTGAATTCCATGCCATCAAAGGCTGGTTCCTTGTCCCTCACCCATCATATACCCCAGTGATTATGTCAGCCTGGCTCTTAGTAGCATTTCATAAAGCTTACTCGGTACATGAATTTCTGTATACCAGCAGTTCTAGGTAAGGCAGAAAGTTCTTCTCCTTTAAAGTTGCTCAAAATTTTAAGAAGTATTGAGAGGTGACAATGTGCTAGCAGCTCTCACTCTCAGCGCCTCCTCGGCCTCGGCGTCCACTATGGCGGCTCTTGAGGAGCCCTTTAGCCCACCACGGCACCATAGGAGCCCCTCTCTGGGGTGGCTGAGGCCGGAGCCGCCTCCCTCTGCTTGCGGGGAGGTGTGGAAGGAGAGGAGGGAGAGGTGCAAGTTCCGGCGGGCACCAGTGCGGGCGCGGTCCCGGGCTCG
>NW_012102155.1:1857984-1876798 GCF_000951045.1 Mandrillus leucophaeus
GCCCTGCGGTGGGCTCCTGCCCGCTGCCTGAGCCTCCCGGACAGGTGCTGCCCCCCGCTCGGAGGCGCCCAGTTCCATCAACAGCCCAACGGCTGAAGAGTGCAGGCGAGGCTCAGGACTGCCAGGCAGCTCCGCCTGCAGCCCCGGTGCAGGATTTACTAGGTGAAGCCAGCTGGTCTCCTGAGCCGGATGGGGACTTGGATAACTTTTACATCTAGCCAGAAGATTGTATGTGCACCAATCAGCACTTTCTATCTAGCTAACCTAGTGGGGACTTGGAGAACTTTTCTGTCTAGCACTCTGTGTCTAGTTCAAGGATTGTAAACGCACCAATCAGCACTCTGTCTAACTCAGGGTTTGTAAATACAGCAGTCAGTACTCTGTGTCTAACTCAAGGTTTGTACATACATCAATTGGTATTCTGTATCTAGCTAACCCAGTGGGGACTTGGAGAACTTTTATGTCTAGCTGGAGGATTGTAAATGCTCCAATCAGCACCCTGTCAAAACGGTGCAATCAACTCTCTGTAAAGTGGACCAATCAGCTCTCTGTAAGATGGACCAATCAGCAGGATGTGGGTGGGGCCAGAGAAGGGAATAAACACAGGCTGCCTGAGTCACCCAGCCGCAAGCGGGTGGCTCTTTGCGATGAATGTTGCTGCTGCTCATTGTTTGGGTCCACGCTGCTTTTATGAGCTGTAACACTCACCAGAAAGGTCTGCAGCTTCGCTTCTGATTGCGAGACCATGAACCCGCTAGAGGAAAGAAGCTCCAGACACATCTGAATGTCTGAGGGAATAAACTCTGGACACACCATCTTTGAAAACTGTAACACTCCCCGCGAGGGTCCGTGGCTTCGTTCTTGAAGTCAGCGAGACCGAGAACCCACCAATTCCGGACACAGTATGACTGACTGAGCAGCTGCTACACACTTCAGGTATATTATCTAATTTAACCTTACTGTAATCTACTCAGCTTGGTGTTATTTCATTGGCCTCTTCATTTATAAAACTGTCCGGAGATACTAAGTAGCAAGCCCAATATCACTGAGCTAGTAAGTAGTGGAACAGGAAATAAAATTTAGTCTGCCTGACTCTGAAGCTGTTTATTCCACTGAGTTACACTGAGTTCCATATATAAGGATGCCAACATCTTACTCTGCCATTATCTATTTGATTCTTTGCATTTCTGTTTTTTCTTTTTCAATCCTGCTTCTTCCCTATACATTTCCTTCCCTCCATCCCGTCCCCTCCCTTCTCCCTCCCTCCCTCCCTTCCTTCCTCTATTCCTTCCTCATTTCCTTCCTTTTTTTTTTTTTTTTTTTTTTTTTGAGACCGAGTCTTGCTCTGTCATCCAGGCGGGAGAGAAGAGGTGCAATCTCGGCTCACTGCAACCTCCAGTTCCTAGGTTCAAGCAATTCTCTCGCCTCAGTCTCCTGAGTAGCAGTGATTACAAGTGTGTGCCACCTCGCCTAATTTTTGTATTTTAGTAGAAGTGGGGTTCTGCCATGTTGGCCAGGCTGGTCTTGAACTCCTGACTTCAGGTGATCGCATGCCTGGGGCTCCCAAAGTGTTGGGATTACAGGCATGAGTCATTGCGCCGTTACACATTTTTTTTTCAACAACATATCATATTGTAGCCATCTCCCAGCCACCAAATGAATTACAAAAATACTAACTTTTCGAGATCTGGGTATACATGCCACCTGCTAGTATTCGGTTGGAGAGAAAATTTCTCAGCATCTTTCCATGTGGTGATAATGAATACACTTAGCATCTAGCACGTATTTAGGCATCCTGAGGAGGAGAGCACACCCAGGGTCTGAAATGTCCGTAGAGCATAAGAGTTTGGACTCAAGAGAGTCTAGAAAAATGCCCAAGTGCTACTTGTATGTGACAACCAGGCAGAGCTGAGTGTGTTTATTCTGATAAACCCTAATCCTCAAAACTCGGAGGTAAGTTCTCAGTGTTTCAACAGAAAGAAATATGCAACTTGGAATATAAACGTGGAAGATAGAGTGCTTGTGTGGAGAAGATACTAACCTAGGAAGATTGTGAGCTCCCCTTTGGATGAGATGTTCCTCCAGGGCTAAGACGACAAGGCAGTCCCCAATTCCTAGCTCACAGTATGTGGTGATCACAAGACCTGCTCAATAAATTTTTGTTCATGAAGCGTTATCCATTGTAATATAGATCATCTGAAGTCGTATTCTGAAAGAATATACAGTTGTCCCTTGGTATGGGGGAGGATTGGTTTCAGACCCCCGCATCGAACCATACCAAACTCTGAGAATGCTCAAATGCCTTACATAAAATGATGTAGTATTTGCATATAACCTGTGCTCACAGTCTCACAGACATTAAATAATCTCTAGATTATGTATAATATCTAATACAATGTAAATGCTATGCAAGTAATTGTTTTATTGTTTCTAAAGTATGTATTTTTTGTTCTTATTTTTTATTTTTTTTTCAAGTATTTTCCATCTGTAGTTGGTTAAATCTGTGGATGCAAAACCAGTCGATATGGTGGGCTAATTATATTGACATAAAAATAGATTACTCTAGATTTTAAAATCAAGGTATAGATTATGCCCAGCAAGGTTGATGCAGAGGAGAAGCTTTGGAAATCAGAATACTTGCATAAAAACCTAGACACCCTCTTTTATTTATTTATTTATTTATTTATTTATTTATTATTTTTTGAGACAGAGTCTCGTTTTGTCACCCAGGTTAGAGTGCAATGGCATAATCTCGGCTCACTGCAACCTCTGCTTTCCGGGTTCAAGCGATTCTTCTGCCTCAGCCTCCTGAGTAGCTGGAATTACAGGTGCACGCCACCATACCGAGCTAATTCTTGTATTTTTAGTAGAAATGGGTTTTCACCATGTTGGTCAGGCTGGTCTCGAACTCCTGACTTCGTGATCTGCCTGCTGTGGCCTCCCAAAGTGCCGGGATTACAGGCGTGAGCCTCCGCGCCTGGCCTGACACCCTCTTTTAAAGAGGCTCTAACAGCGTGGAGGAAAAAGCAGCATGGCTTTATTAATAGTGAAATGGCAGGGCATACACTCTGCTCCATATGGTGAGAGCAGAAGACTACATCTTTTATTACCACACCTTCACCAACAGCTAAACCGATAACCTTGTAGTGAAGAGCTGCCAAATGCAAAATGACAAAAGCCCCATAGCACACTGAACTGCTAGATTATATTATGCTCTGCACATAGAGCAGGAAAATCCCACTTACCATGTAATCGTACACACGTGTTATCCCATGTGTGTGAAGCTCAGCCTACAGCCTGAGATTCCACAGCTAAAATCAAAGGAAACGGGGCGTATGTCGGAAGGCAGGAAAGGAAAATATGAAGAGAGCCACGATTTCTTGTAAACCAGCCATAAAAGGTCATTTTCCTTATCAATCCAATTAATCTATTTAGCTCAACTGATTCTCTGAGACAGTAAAAATTGCTTACGTATCTTGCAAGCATTCAGGAAAGGATCAGCTTTTCTTTTAAAATCAAGAGTGCTAAGATCATTGCAGATATATGACATTCATGTTGAAATGTTTTTTGTTTTGAAAGCTATACATGGTAATCGTACAAATAATTAGAAAATAATAAAGACAAGAGTCTTTAAGAAATGCCAGTATTTCTTCCCCTAGAAGATAGTAACTTTCAACATTTTGGTAAATATATTTGTGGACCCACAACAATGGGCTGATGCTGTGAGTATTATTTTATACTTTTTTCCACTTACAAAGATATTGTGAACAACTCTATGATAATATGTATTTTAAAATTAAATTACATACAGAAAAGTATGCATATTGTATCGTATCAAGGCATAATTTAACATAATTTTAAATGTATTTCATTTCTGGGAATATATCATAATTTAGTGTTTTTATTTATTTATTTTTTGAGACAGAGTCTTGCTCTGTCACCCAGACTAGAGTGCAGTGGCATGATCTTGGCTCACTGCAACCTCCGCTTCCTGGGTTCAAGTGATTCTCCTGTCTTAGCCTCCCAAGTAGCTGGGACTACAGGCACGCACCACCATGTCTGGCTAATTTTTGTATTTTAAGTAGAGGCGAGGTTTTACCATGTTGGCCAGGCTGATCTTGAATTCCTCCTGACCTCAGGTGATCTGCCTGCCTTGGCCTCCCAAAGTATTTTGTTTTTAGAAATACAAGGTTTCCCTACAACTCCCCTCACTATTATAAAAAAATGCAAAAGAATATCAATGGTCATACTGTATATCTTTGCACATATCCCTAAATTATGTCCTTAAGATTACTATTAAAATTGGAATTACTGGTTAAATGAGATGATTTTTTTCTAAAGCTTTGCCACATAGCTTTCTGGAATAGTCATGCCTGGCTATACTTCCACCCTCAGTGCACGAGCTTATATGAAGAAAGGGATGTTGTGTCATTTAGAAGTTGCAGAGAGTTTTCTTTCTCTGGAAAGCATGTGTATTTCTTTAAGCATGAATTGCCTGAATAAGTCCTTTGGCTTTTTTTTTTTTTTTTTTTTCTACTGGGATGTCTTTGTTTGTGTTGCTATAAAGGAATACCTGAGGCTGGGTAATTGATAAAGAAAAGAGGCTTATTTGGCTCAAGTTCTGCCGGCTGTACAAAAAGCATGGCACCAGCATTTGCTTCTGGCAAGGACCTCAGGCTGCTTCCACTCATGGCCGAAGGGTAAGGGGAGCTGGAGTGTGCAGAGGTCACGGGAGAGCGGAAGCAAGAGAGAGGGGAGGGAGGTGTCAGTCTCCTTTTACAAACTCGTTCCGGATGGAACTGATAGAGTGAGAACAGCACCAGGACATTCATGGGGCAGATCCTGCCCCTGTGACCCAAGCACTTCCCATGAGGCCCCACCTCCAACACTGGGGATCACATTTCAACACGAGATTCGGGGCCAAACAAACCGTATCTAACCCATAGCATGGGATATTCACCTTTTCTTTTCAAGTACAATATCTTCTTACGTAATAATGAATATATCTTTTACCTGACTTCTGTGAAGGAATTTTTCTTATTTTGTCATTTGCCTTTGAAATATTTATGTATATATGTGTGTGTGCAGTTGAGCCTCATTATTCATGGATTCTGTATTTGCAAATTTACTCCCCAAAATTTATTTCTAACTCTACATCAGTATTTGTTGCACTTTTTGGTTACGTGTGGGCATGCACAGAGCTGTGAAAAATGTGTATTGCTTGACACGCGTGTTCCCTGCTGAAACAGAACAAGGACGCTTACCTTCTTGTTTAATCTGTCATACGGTGAACATGGGTTTTTTTTCCTGGTCTGTTTAGTGCTACATTTTACACGGTTGTGCTTTTTGTTGGTGGTTTCATTGTTTCAAATAGCACCTAAGCATAGTGCTGAAGGGATGTCTTGTGTTCCCAAGCTGGAGAAGGCTGTGATGTGCCTTGTGTTAGATAAGCTTCACTGAGGTGTGCGTTACCGTGCTGTGTTGGTCATAGTTAAATGTTATGAATCAACAACATGTAATACATAAGGTGTCTTTCAACAGAAGCACATATAAAACAAAGTATCGATTGATAAAAATGTTGGGATCCGGCTGGGCACTGTGGCTCACGCCTGTGCTCCCAGCACTTTGGGAGGCCGAGGTGGGAAGATCACAAGGTCAGGAGATCGAGACCATCCTGGCTAACATGGTGAAACCCTGTCTCTATTAAAAATACAAAAAATTAGCGGGGCATAGTGGCGGGTGCCTCTAGTCCCAGCTACTCGGGAGGCTGAGGCAGGAGAACAGAGTGAACCTGGGAGGCGGAGCTTGTAGTGAGCAGAGATCACGTCACAGAACTCCAGTCTGGGCAACAGAGCGAGACTCCGTCTCAAAAAAAGAATAAATAAATAAAAATAAATAAATAAATAAACAACAACAACAAAATAAAAAACCTTGGGATCCGAGGCTTGCAGGAACCCAGCCCTCTATTTTCGTGGGAGCAACTGTTCAATATTCACCAATTCAGTGTTCACACATGACTAACGTGAATAATGAGAATCAACTGTATATATATTTTTTCTTCACATGTAGACATTTACATTTTTCATCTAGTCATGTATTTCTTTTTTTAAACAGAGTATGCCTTGGTGTTGTGCTTAGTACTGGAAAAACATTTATATTCTATTCTTTGTATTTCCCATGTTGGGGGACCTCTGCTGTGGTCGACACTCCTGGACTCTCACTGGACCACTCAGTTAACTGAGTGGTGACTTTGCCAACAGAAACAGATCTTTTAACCCTTCTCGAATCTGCCCCCTTCCTGAAAATAGCACGTATCCTCTGATCCTTACATTTCATAGGGCACACCCCTTCCCCCAAAGTAAAGGTCTGGAAGTTGTGAGTACTGCCTGTAATCAAGAAAGTCAACTTCTGAAGTACAGTATTAGCAGGTCCACGGCCATTGCTGACTTAATAACTTAAGAATACTGCTGAAGCCATAATCTCTAATATCTGCTTTATCAGTGATAATGTTCATTTTCTCACTGACTCCTGGGTCGAGCTCTCAGTTGGTTACAAACTAAGGCAGGAAAAGAAAGCATGTTCTTGTAGTAGCTACCTTTACTTAAAAATTTCTTTTTCACATTAAGAATGTTATTAATATTCATATATGAATATTTATTATTATTACTATTATTAATTTTTGAGACAGAGTTTCACTCTTGTCACCCACGCTGGAGTGCAATGGAGCGATCTTGGATCACTGCAACGTCTGCCTCCCAGGTTCAAGTGATTCTCTTTCCTCAGCCTCTCGAGTAGCTGGGATTACAGGCACCCGCCAACACACCCAGCTAGTTTTCGTATTTTTAGTAGAGACAGGGTTTCACCATGTTGGCCAGGCTGGTCTCGAACTCATAACCTCAGGTGATCCGCCCACTTCGGCCTCCCAAAGTGCTGGGATAACAGGTGTGAGCCACCACGCCTGGCCGCACATATGACTGTTTTTTTTTTTTTTTTTTTGAGTCAGAGTTTCATTCTTGTCACCCAGGCTGGAGTGCAATGGTGCAATCTTGGCTCACCACAACCTCCACCTCCTGGGTTCGAGCAATTCTCCTGCCTCAGCCTCCCGAGTAGCTGGAATTACAGGCATGTGCCTCCAAGTCCAGCTAATTTTGTATTTTTAGTAGACACTGGGTTTCTCCTGTTGATCAGGCTGGTCTCAAACTCCCAACCACAGGCGATCTGCACTCCTTGGCCTCCCAAAGTGCTGGGATTACAGGCGTGAGCCACCGCCAGCCACACTGCCTGGCCACATATGAATATTTATAGTTCTTTGACTTATTTGTTTATTTATCTCTTAATTCTTTGTTTCAGTGTAGCTATTGTTGCTGTTGGATTTCTCTGGTTTATATAAGGCACTGACACTCAGAAAAAGGGAGCAGGCTCTGTTGGCCCCTCAGGTATCTGTGATTTGGAGGGTAGTTCTTCCCTTGTTACTACCAGGCTTGTTTTCTGGGGTCTGAGCCTAAATCTTATTTACCTTGACTTGTTATCTGATAGAAATTTTAGTCTTGATTCTTGTACTGTTTGACGCTGAGCCTGTTGCAGCATGGCCTCCACCTCTCATTCTCACTGAATTTTTTCTTGGAAAGTTATGTCCCTGCTTCTTCTTTTCTGCATCACTACCCCTGGGATCTTAGGTGTTTGACTCAGAGGTGAGCTAAAGTGTAATGACTCTGTCCAGACTTAGTCTTAGAGCTCCAGAGCTTTGCATTTTTTTCCCCCTAAATGCTGACACCCATAAACAGACAAAGATACTTGGAGGTGCCAGATACTGCAATGGCCTTGTAGGTATCATGGGTCTCTCAGCTTGGTGACACCAGTCCAGGCTGTATGAAGAACTTTTATTGTTATTTAAGAACATAGTATATACTGTTATTCGTTTAAATTCATCATCCATAGAAAGACAGAATGCTACTGTGGGAAGAGTCTTAGAATGAGATAGAACTGGATTCAGATCCTGCTTTTCCTGCTTTACCAGCTGTGTAACTGCTATGTTGACCTTTAAGACTGAGTTTCCTCATCTATAAAATAGTGAAAATAATAAGCATTCTCTTAGAAAATGAGAGAATTTTTGTAGAGTACCTACCACAATGCTTAGAGATGACAGAAGATTGATACCTGTTGGTTAAATACGTTTTTTTATTCTGTTTCCTTCTCTTCTACATTGGGCGAGATTTGAGCTCTAATCTTGTAGCACATTCATAGAATAAATAATTTCAAAGTATTTTTCATGCATAATTTGGTAAGTTATACTGTTTTATTCTGTTCTTCTACAAACCGCCAAAAGGAGTGAGCAAATCAGGGACTCTTCCAGGGGACATGACTCTTCCAAGGGCCCCTTAGAAATAGTTGATCCCTAATCATCTGGTCACAGAAGGTGTGTGATCTCATGTCATCAACTCTCAGTTTTCATTGACTTTGCTCAGGGTTCTCATTTGGTCTGCGGATCATTCTTTACTCACATTCCTTATCTTTTTCCACCCGAGCAGCATGCCTGGTAAACAGCTATTTTTTAAAAAAAGTAAAGTTTTATTTTATTTTTACGTTTTGATTGACACATAATAGTTCTACATATTTCTGAGGTATGGTGTAGTATTTTGATACATGTATACAATATGTGTAATGATGAAATCAGGGTAATTAGCATTCACCCCCTCAAATATCGATCATTTCTTTGTGCTGGGAACATTCAAATGATCTCTTCCTGTTTGATGAGTCTGGATACATTCAGGAGAGTATCATTTCTTCCAACTATTTGAAAGAAATAGCTTTTGAGACACAGTTTAGGAAGCATCTTTATCCAGCCATTCATCCTTTCCCCTCTCAGATAGAGGAAGCACTTGTTCCTTTGTGCCCCCTTTGCGCCCATCCAAGTGTCTCACATGGAACCTGTTATTCTCTAAGGTCCTTATCTGTTAACTATGATCTTTTCTTCCATTCTGTGGTCCAAAGACCAGTGCAGCATTTGGCATATAGTAGGTGTTTTATAAATACCTGTTGAAAATAAGCGTGGTGAATTAATGAATAGTGGAAGACAGAGAGTCATTGAAATGAAGGTCATTGCCACAGAAGATGGCCCACATGCTGTTTTCAGAGTATCGCAGCATGCCAAATGGGGCCTTCCAATGAGGGCTTGAATACCTACTTCCTTGGTTTTCTGTTGAGATAATTATTCGGCTGGGTAAGGTTGAAAGGTGATTGGAATATTTGTTAAGGAACCAAAATGCTTCAGCCAGAAGTTCAAATGGCTCCTTGTCTTCATAAACTGCTTGGGATAAATAAGCCTAGTTTGTATAATTCACACAAAGCTTTGGTGCGGGGCGGGGGCCGGGGCAGGTGGCAAATGGGTGTGTGACCTCATGTGTACATTTCCCCTTGGCGTATTTTAATGAATATAACTCAGTTTATTGAAAAGGCTTTAGAAACAAAAACATTTTCTTTGAAAATTAAAACCCCTAATAAGTTTTCTTATTGCTTTGTGTAGCTAAGATGTTCATTTTAATGATCTGTCTTATTTTAAAATTAAGGGAAGCAACTGACTGAGTAAATAAACTGGAAAGAAGAGACAAGTCTTTCTCATGGTATAATTCCTAGATATTCACCCTTCCAAAGAATATGTATAAATACTTTCTTCTCGAGGATGGTCTTGACCCTCACCCCTCTTAAATGTGGGCTAGACTGACTGACTCTTTTCCAAAGAATAAATAAAAGAGAAAAATAGTAAACTTACAGTAAGAAACTTGGCACACACTACTTTAACCAAAGATGAAGATTAATGTCACCAGTGACATCATATGGGTATTACATACCTCTTGATAAGAAGTGATAAGGGTCGGGCACGGTGGCTCACGCCTGTAATCCCAGCACTTTGGGAGGCCGAGGTGGGAGGATCACGAGGTCAAGAGATGGAGACCATCCTGGCCAACATGGTGAAACCCCATCTCTACTAAAAATACAAAAAATTAGCTAGGTGTAGTGGTGCATGCCTGTAATTCTAGCTACTTGGGAGGCTGAGGCAGGAGAATTACCTGAACCCAGGAGGCAGAGGTTGCAGTGAGCTGAGGTTGTGCCACTGCACTCCAGCCTGGCAACAGAGTAAGACTCCGTCTCTAAAACACACACACACACACACACACACACACACACACACACACACACACAAAGTGAGAAAGGCGCTTCCCTCTGTGACTCTAATACCTATAACCCCATTCTATTCATAAGAAAAACAACAGCCAGTCCCATCCCAGATTGGAGGACATTCTACAGAATACCTTACCAGTACTCAAGACAGTAAAAGTCGTGACAAACAAGGAAAGGCTGAGAAACTACCACAGACCAGGGGAGACATGGAACTCAATGACATGTCCATAGGTTGGATCCTGGAATAGAAAGAGGATCATTATGTAAAGACTAGTGGAATCCAAATAAAGTCTGAAGTGTAGTTAACAGTAATCTCTCAATGTCAGTTTCTTAGTTTTCTTTTTTTTCTTTTTTTGACATGGAGTCTGGCTCTCTCACCCAGGCTGAAGTGCAATCTCAGTTCACTGCAACCTCCGCCTCCTGAGTTCAAGTGATCCTCCTGCCTCAGCCTCCCAAGTAGCTGGAAGTACAGGCATCTGCCACCACACCTGGGTATTTTTTTTGTATTTTTAATAGAGACAGGGTTTCTCCATGTTGGCCAGGCTGTTCTCGAACTCCTGACCTCAGGTGATACACCTGCCTTGGCCTCCCAAAGTGCTGGGATTTCAGGCATGAGCCACTGCTCCCAGCTAATTTCTTAGTTTTGACAACTGTACTATAGTAATGTAAGATGTAAAAAAATGGGGAAACTGGATGAGGGGGTATATGAGAACTTTCTGTGCTACCTTTGCAGCTTTTCTGTAAATCTGTAATTATTGCAAAATAAAGAATTTATTTTAAAAAACAAGGGAAGCAGATGTCTTACACTTTGTTTCTTTTTTAAACCCATGTTCAAATGATGGAAAAACGTTTAGAGGCAGGCAGGAAAAAATGAGTCTTTGTGGATTGCTTTGTACTGGGGGATGCATTCAGTCTTACAAATTGAATCCTATTCTGTTATACCAAAAACTATCCAAGAGAAAAGCACTCCATTACAAAAAGAAAAAAAAAGTAAAGAGAAAATGAATATTTTGCAGGTCGTATAATCTATACTGGCATGTTTATAAGATAAAGGTAAATTTCTTTTGCATGGTAAAGCTCAACAATACAAGAATTGATGGATCTTTCCCACTTTTAAAAGCATCTTCATCTTGCTTTTTTTTTTTTAAGCTACAATTATTTTCTGGATTTAACAGTCAAAGCGTTGGTAATCTGTGGGGACAATGGGTTAATTAACCCCTTTATTTGTCAACAAGTACAATCCTTTTTTGGCAAAAATTAATGTTTTATATTCAATGTGGAAGAAAAGGAATGGTGGACAGTTCTCCAGCCATTTTCTAAGGCTTGAGGAGAGAGGCGAATTTTCTTGTGCACAGACTGAAAATACTCTTAGCTCAAGTCACTGTTCCAGACATGTGATTAGGTAGAGAATGAAATTTTACAATATTTACCTCTTTGATTTTTTTATTTGCAGTCCAGCATCAGCTCAGGGTACGTATCAGTTTTCATCCTTAAATGTGCATGAAACCAAACCAGGGGTTTTGCAGAGCTCTAATTGCTGTATGATTTGATGTTACTGTGCAGTGAAGCTGTGCTAGTTAATTGTTTTCCTGACTGAATTTCCATCTCCCCCCAACATCCTCCCCCATTGTGCCTGAAGGAGCCTATAAAGCTAAAAACAAACAAAAATCTCTCAGAAGAGCATCTTTCATTTTCAGAAGCGTCATTTGCAATGGGTAGCAGCCTAGTCATAATACGGGCAATAATGATGACAGATAATTGTAATCCTTAAGTGGTTTCAGCTTATGGTTATTAGGGGCGGGAGCACAGTGAGGATGGGTGGGTGGGAGAAAAGTATAGTTTTCTCTGCCTTAATTTTCTTTTCTAGCATTTCCAGCAATAGAATGAAAAAGTCATCTCTTTGCATTTCCTGCTAGGTTGTGTTCTAGTTTTGATATATGGGTTTGAATTATAGTCCACTGGTACATTGTGTGATAGGCCACATGGTTATTGAAGGAAAATTCATGGAAACAAATTAGATATTTGATTAACCACTTTAGATAATGATCGATTTCTAGGGCTTCCTGTACACTGTCTTTTTCATGCTAACCAATAACTCAGGCGATAGATAAACAATAGCCTTCAGTAATAAATAATTGCATTACACATGCTAGTTAAATTTAGAAATCACTATTTTATTGCATTTTTCACTCATAAAACATAGTGCCAAATAGTAATTGAGATTGAGTTAAAGTCTCCTAGTGCTTTGCTTCAAAATGTAATCCAGGAATCATTTCTCTCTGAAGACCTATAGAATGACATCCCACGGGTAATAATGGATGACTGAAGAAGACAAGGATGGGAAGGTGGGGAAGGGAGAGAAAAGGAAAAAGGTCTAAATGAGATTGGAGGGGAGGGAGGGAGGGGATTCAGAGAAAATAAAAAGCTTGATGTGGCAGCTTGCCTCTTGTGAATCCCAGTAAACCATTTTAATGGAAATGGGTGGTAGGCAAGGAAGAGCTCGATTGGAAAAGGCTAAGAAGCAGGCCCTGTGTCCTCAGGAGAGCAAAATGTCTTAGGCAATAAGATGGGAGATTATAATAAAGAAACAAAATGTGCTGTTTCCCTCTCCCTGGTGTTTCTAAAGCCCTTAGCTTGACAGGAGAAGGTAGGCTCCATCTAGTTCTAGTGGCTTCAGGAACATCACTGGCTGCTTTGAGACTGTCTACTTGCTGTGAATCAATTATCTTCCTGCCCCCATCCCCAAGGATAAGCTGTATCCCCTCATTCCTTAGGTAATTCCATCACCATCTCTAAGACAAATGAAGGTCTCCCAGGTAGCCAGAAGTAGACTGAGGGAAATGGAGCTACATTACATTAATTTTATAATTAGAAGATGTACCCTCATCCCAGTACAGCGAGTCATAATCAGTACTCGCAGCACAGCTATCTGGAAGGATAATACGTTCCATTAAAGAAGATGTAGCAAACATATTTTGAACTTTTTTTAGCCAACCCCAATAAATGTGTTTTCAATATTATAGCTCAAAATATAACTGAGAAAGTAAGACCCACCTGGAAGGGAAAATAATCAAATAAAGTCCAACTGGGTAAACAAGGAAAGTAAAACCTGAAATTGATTCTGCAAAACTGTTTGTGTGGTCTTGGAATTATTGTTCTTCCTTCCCTAGAGTACCTGACAGTGTCTCTTAAGTCAACCAAAGAGATGTGGAAACTCTGGTATTAGCTCGAAACTACTATGGCTAGTGGTGTGTATAATTTACCTCCTCTTCTCCCCAAACTGGAATAAGTGCTGCCATTTTCTGCTCATAGTTACATTTTACCTACTCTTCAAGTTCAACGCGAGTTCTGTCTCTACTCTAACAAGCTCACTCTCAGTGTCCTATTCCTTCTTTGAACTTTTTTTGCTAATATGAAATGCTTAGATTATAAGGATGCTGTAATTTGTAATAAGCTTATATTCTCAACTAAAGAGTGAGTTCTTGGAGAGCATCAATCATGTCTTGGTTTGTGTGTGGGGTGGGGAGGGTGTTTCACCCACAAACTTAACACAATAATTAACTCATGGATGATGATGCTTAAATGTTTGTTGATTGATTGATTGATTCAGAAACATGAAGGTCTTTTATGGATATTTCCAATGTAGCATAGAAAATTTTCCATGGCAGGTATGATCATTTAGAAAGAGTGTTGGAGTGGCCATGTATCGTCAAGCTCCAGATCACTGTCTAGGCGTGGGATAAAGTGCACATCAGTCTGTCAATCAGCATCCAAATGGGGAACCCCTGAGCACAGAATTTAGAGTGGATTTGCTTCCACAACCTGAGTCAGGTTCTGACCAGACCTCATAAGATTCCCCCGATCCAAATTTACCTTTGTCATGTGCGTGCCTTTCCTCTGCTGATCACTTGGAACAGACCAGTCAACCTGGCTGTGCTAGGTCTGTGTTACTGAATCAACAATAAAAAAGTTGAATGATTTGAACAGGCATAGCTTTGGGAATATTAAGGGGGCCCTTGAAAGCGAAATCCCTTAATGATTTGTAGACATACGATAAACTTTGTACCTGAAAGCTTCATTATGATTTGGAGCAACACATTGCATATGAGTGAGGCAAACCAATGAAAAAACATAGCCTGCACTTATGTGTAGATGATCCTGTCTTATAGGACATTGGAATCTGGAAGGATGGATTCAAGAATATGTGGGTCATGCTAATAGAAGTCTCAGGTTCAAGCTTTTACTGGCATCGTCAATGAAAACTCAGTTCTCCAAAGTTCTCCTTCTCTCATTGGCAGGGCCCCCAGCATGGTTCAAGTGCTCTCAGGGGGTGGTCATTAAAGTTCCTCTCTTTGCTAACAGGAGGTCATCATTCACCCTTTCTGACCATACTGCAGTTTTGCTAGTTGCTGTGTTGCTACTGTCTTTTAATCATAGGGTTCCCATAAACACTGCCTTGTTGATTGAGTCTGGGCTTTTCTCTGATTGAGATTCAGAGACTGGAATGGGTGTCACATGTCTCCTCCAGTTCCTAAAAAGGCAACTTACTGTTTACATATTGTTCATTCATTCACTTGGCACCTGATTCTATAACACATTAGAGACAGTATAATAAATGAAGGAAAGGATAAAATACATAGCTGTAGAAATCAGTACCAAAGAAGGATATGGGTAGGAAACTAATAAAGCAAGAATGAGCATAGTACACCAAAAGGCATATTGCAGACATATGGCCCTGCAGAATTTTTAGATGTGGGATATAAATTTGGCTTAAAAATTCCTAGCAGCAATAACAAAGATGGAAACCAAACAGGTATAGAATTCACTATGTTCACATTTACAAACAAAGCAACTATTTAAGGATACAGCTTTTCCTGACACTGAGCAACAATAAATGTTTCCCCATGGGTTTGGGTAAGGTGGACACTGTGTCAACGTAGAGGATGATGCCTTCAACAGCATCTTTGTGTTAGATTCCTTTTGTCCTTCAGTGTTAGATTCTCCTGTCCTTCAGTGTCAAGCTGATGGCTGTACAGCCCGCTCGTGCTCTTCCTTGATCCAAAGCTTAAATTTGAAATGTCTGGGAGAATTGACAGACTGCAGATTCTCCAGGCACCGGTCATCAGTATTATTTTGGGCAAGTGCTTTCTACCCGTCTTAACTCCTAAGAGGCAGTATAGTGACTAGTTAAAACATGCAGCCTCTGGAATCAGACTACCTGGGTTCAAGTAGCTCTGCTACTATTACCTTCAGTTTCTTTATTATGAAAAAAAGGAGGATAATACATACCACATGGAGATGTTATCAACATGACATGAGGTAATGCTTTTTATTATTTTCTTTTTTTAATTCTTCCTATGTTGCCCAGGCTGGTCTTGAGCTCGTAGGCTCAAGCGATTCTCCTGCCTTGGGCTCCCAAAGTGCTGGGATTACAGGTGTGGGCCACCATGCTCAGCTGAGGTAATGTATATAATGTGCTCAGCACTGAGAGTGCTCAATAAGTATGAGCCATTGCTGTTAGACTACAAACAGAGTGGCTTTACCATCAAAGTGCCTTCTGAGCAACATATTGCTCCTTTTTTGTTTGCCCTCTCTCTTTCAGCGGGAGGAAGATGATCAGAATTTCCCCATGAGTCATTGATGCTTCTTGCTAACATCCAGACAGGATCCCTTGATTGAGCTTGACCTCTTATCCCCCCAAAACGGACAGGTTCTCCATTTGGCATTCACAGCAGGCATTGAAGGGATGGCCCCATTTTCCTCCAAACCTGAGTTTTTCAGTTCCCTTCATTCCACATGATGTGTTTTAACTCCTTTTGTAAAGGAAACTCTGGCTAGTCTACCTTGACCCACCTACATTCCTGAGAGGCGCACAGAGTGTGAGGCTTCTTTTGAGATACTTGATATTCACATACTGGCAGTCCACATTAGGGCTAGAGGTTGTATATGTGGCCTCAGTGTTCAGTCAGTACAGCATTTCCTAATAAATGTGAAACCTTTCAGGACACGTGCTCTCTAATTTCCACTGTTCTCACCAAGGCTTGCGTTCATGCAGTCAGTATGGGCAGACCCATACTGAAGTTGTGACATAAAGGAAAAATCAGTATGCTATTGATCCTGTCTCTGGCCGGGCGCGGTGGCTTACGCCTGTAATCCCAGCACTTTGGGAGGCCGAGACAGGCGGATCACGAGGTCAGGAGATTGAGACCATGCTGGCTAACGTGGTGAAACCCCGTCTCTACTAAAAATACAAACAATTAGCCGGGTGTGGTGGCGGGCGCCTGTAGTCCCAGCTACTTGGGAGGCTGAGGCAGGAGAATGGCGTGAACCCGGGAGGCGGAGCTTGCATTGAGCCCAGATAGCACCACTGCACTCCAGCCTGGGTGACAGAGCAAGACTCCATCTAAAAAAAAAAAAAAAATTTGTTAACAATACATAGATTTTTACATTAATTTTGTTTTATTGAAATGTTATTTATTTTGATCACTGAGTTTTTGGTAGCCCCTAAAATTTTGCACCTAAGGCCAATGCCTCACTTTCCTGCAGGAACCTTGTTCCCTGCCCTGCATGCAGGTCCAGCGATTTGCAATGTCCTGGTTCTCGAAGGTGTTTGAACTCCAGACTCTTAAGGCACTTGTTCCTCAATGCAGGTCTGTGACAGAATTTTCATCCAACTGAGGAGAAATAAGAAAAGAAAGGACACATATTAAATTTAAAAAATCAAGCTAAGTTTAAATAACACGATAATGCCTTTTTAACTTTTTGAATTAACATTTATTTAAGAAACAGAACCTGCAAAAATATTATTATTACTTAAGAGTCATGATGCTAGTGGCTGGTAGTAGCTTTTTATAAACATGCACTTACTGGGCAAAACAGAAGTGTGGTGACTCAATTAAAAAAATAATGATCTACTCCAGATATTCCTACACCTATGTGAAGCTCTTCTCTAGGAGCCTGGTCAGCCCTCTCACCCAGGACAGCTAAGGAGGAGTAACGATAGAGATGTGGTGCCTGGAAGTCCGTAGCAGGGAGGGAGAGATCAGGAAGCTGGCTGAGAGGAAATAAGGCACCTGCTAGGGATAATGGAAGAATGATGGGTGACAGCCTCCTGCGTTCAACCAGGGGCAGGCTCTCCTGGATGCAGAGGCCGGGAAGCAGGTGGCAGGAAGTGAAAATGGGCCAACACCAAAAGCAAATATTGAGCTGCAGCAGGAGGGGTGGTGGAGAGGGAGGTGCACGTGTTGTTTTCCAATTGGCTTATATTCCAGCTCTCTCCTCATAGTGCTTTCAGTGCACCAAACTGCAACCTCAGAGAGATTTTCTGAGGAGAAGAAAGATATTTTAAAAATATATCTAGCGAATTCGTAAAACCAAGAAAGGTATAGATGTGTTGAATGCGAAACAATTCCTGGAAAGCTAGGACTACAGGCCCACATTATATTTATTGAAAGAAGCATTACTTTACATAGCAGGTAGCAGACAAATGGTACTCATCAAGGACAATGAGAGCTTAGGAATGGAGATAAATTCAAGGCGATAAATCCAAGGCTGATTTTCCTCGAAAGTGTAGATGTTTGCAAGAATGTTCCCTATCTTTGAAAAAAGCAGAGGTTTTATTTTTTCTGGTTTGTACTCATCGTCATTGTTACTATTTTTTTTTTTTGCATTGGAAATAGTTTGCAGTTAGATTCAGAGGAATTGAGCCTAAGTTTTAGCTTTTTCATTTACTTCGTTAGTTGTATTACTTCAAGGAGGTCATTGTATTCCCTCGGGCCTTGTCTTCCTCATCTATAAAAAGACAGAATTGGTCGGGTGCAGTGGCTCATGCCTGTAATCCCAGCACTTTGGGAGGCTGAGGCGGGTGGATCACCTAAAGTCAGGAGTTCAAAACCAGCCTGGCCAACATGGTGAAACCCCGTCTCTACTGAAAATACAAAATTAACTAGGTGTGGTGGCAGGCACCTGTAGTCCCAGCTACTCAGGAGGCTGAGGCAGGAGAACTGCTTGAACCCAGGAGGTAGAGGTTGCAGTGAGCCGAGACTGCACCATTGCATTCCAGCCTGGGCAACAGAATGAAACTATGTCTCACAAAAAAAAAAAAAAAAAAAAAAAAAAAGATAGAATTGAACATTATTGGATTATTTTGAGTTACAAAATGATAAAATTTGTCATGATTTTTATGATGACTTGAAGGGAACTCCTAGTAAGCACTTCTTGTTGCCCTCTTTCAAGTTCAGAAAAATGCCTTGGACCAGAGCTGCCTGCAGGGAAATTTCCACCTTCGTTCTGGTATGTTACTATGCAGTTTCTTGTATGATTAATTTCTTTGGAACTAAAAGAAGGCCATTGAATTTCTTTGGGCCTTACTCTGCTATATCTGTAAGACTCTGTTTTTATGCCTATATCACAATCTTGATGTTTTCTGGATGAAGGAATTAGCTACAGTAATGCATCACTTAAGGATGTGGATATGTTCTGAGAAATACGTTGTTAGGTGATTTCATCATCGTGTGACCACCACTGAGTGTGCTTACAAAAACCTAGATGGAAAGCCAACTACACACCTCGGCTATATGGTATAGCCGATTGCTCCTAGACTATAAACCTGTACAGCATGGTACTGTACTGAATA
>NW_012102155.1:1877030-1889859 GCF_000951045.1 Mandrillus leucophaeus
CATGCCTGTAATCCCAGCTACTCAGGAGGCTGAGGCAGAAGAATGGCTTGAACCCAGGAGGCAGAGGTTGCAGTGAGTTGAGATTGCACCATTACCCTCCAGCCTGGACAACAAGAACAAAACTCCATCTCAAAAAAAAAAAAAAAAGATAAAAAATAGTACACACTTGTATAGGGTACTTGCCATGAATGCATCTTGCAGAACTGAAGGTTGCTCTGATGTCCGTGAGTGAATGTGAAGGCCTAGGACTTTACTGTACACTACTGCAGACTTTATAAACAGTGTATACTTAGGCTACTAAATTTATGAAAACTATTTTTCTTTCTTCAATAATAAGTAAACCTTAGCTTATTGTAAGTTTTTTTTTTTACTTTATGAACTTCTACTTTTTAAAACTTTTTGACTCTTCTAGTAACACAGCTTAAAATTTAACACAAACACGTATAGCTGAACAAAAATATCTTCTTTCCTTAAATCTTTTTTCTATAGTTTTTTTTTACCTTTTTTTTTTTTTTTTTGTTAGAAGACACAAACACCTACATTAGCCTAGGCCTACACAGGATCAGGATCATCAATATCACTGTCTTCCACCGCCACATCTTGTCTCATTGGGAGGTCTTCAGGGGGCAGTAACACGCACGGAGCTGTCATCTCCTATGATAACATTGTCTTCTTCTGGAATTCCTCCTGAAGAACCTGCCTGAGTCTGTTTTACACTCAACTTTTCTTTTTCTTTTTTTTTTTTTGAGACGGAGTCTCACTCTCTCACCTAGGTTGGAGTACAATGGCGTGATCTCGGCTCACTGCAACCTCTGCCTCCTGGGTTCAAGCAATTCTCCTGCCTCAGCATCCCGAGTAACTGGGATTACAGGCACCCACCATCATGCCTGGCTAATATTTGTATTTTGGTAGAGGTAGGGTTTCACCATGTTGGCCAGGCTGACCTTCAACTCCTGACCTCAGGTGATCCACCCGCCTCGGCCTCCCCAAATGTTGGAATTACAGGTGTGAGCCACTGAGCCCGGCCAACTTTTCTTTTTCTAGTAAGTAAAAGGAATATACTCTAAAATAGTCATGAAACTATAGTAGAATAAATTCTTAAACCAGTAAGATAGTCATTTATTATTATTATCAAGTATTATGTACTATACATAATAGTATGTGCTGTACTTTTATGTAACTGGCAGTGTGGTAGGTTTACTTACACCAGCATCACTAAAACACGTGACTAATACATTGTGCTATGATGTTATAACAATAGGAGATAGGGATTCTTCAGTTCTATTATAATCTTGTAGGCCCCTCGCCATATATGTGGTCCATTGTTGACTGAAATGTTGGTATACAGTGCATGGCTGTACTGTTTTATTTGTTAACATGAATGTCAGTGATAGCGACTTTGAGAAGCAGCGTTGACTTAGCAAGCAACACTCAATAGCACTCCATCTCCAGTCCTATCCCCTGCCAGCAAATCTCTTCCACTCCATTGACCAAGGTGCCTGGAATTTCATGATTCATTTGTTTGCTTTTGGGATTTCCCTATTTCTTAGGGCTGCCCTTTAATTGCCCTTTAATTAGTGATGGCTTGGTGTTTTTGTTTTTCTTCCTTTAGCGGTCGTGGTGGTCTTACTCATGCCTGTATCCAAGCATGTGTGCAGGACACTCTCCCAGCATGCTCCTACTCCCTGGCGCTTGTGGCCAACATCACACTGAGCAGGGAGACAGCATCCAAGTGCCCAGAAACCCAGCTCCCAGACTAGGGGAGTTCTTTATTGAAGAGTCTCAAATATTCCAAGGGCCACACAAGTTTCTAGTAAAAACACTCTCAAGACAGGCAATTCAGGGAGCAGCTAATTCTTTAATCTAAAAGCCATCACCGAAGTATGACTAGGACTGGCCCTGTTGCTTTGGGAAATGCAATAAAACTCACCAAATCATGATTGCATATTCTTAGCCTACCTTGAGCTGACACCTGAAAAGAGAGAACTCTTAGCACTAACTTGATGTCACATTGTTTTTTTATTTTGTAAAGACACTGTCTATGTTAAGAACATGCTTCCTGTTCTCAGTCTTTTTCTCAGTGATAAGATGGGGGTGGAAAACAAGAGTTACACGTGAACATAATATCTTGTTTCTTAGAGGCAACTGGTTGCCAATTAAGCAGGAATTCTGTAAAATAGCAAGTGGATATTTACCCACAAACAACAGGGAACTGGAGAGACAGAGAAGGGCCTCAGGAAAGAAGCTGTTATTGTCAATAAAATAATGATTGGGTTGCCTTTATGCAATTATTTTGTCACCATATTTAGTTGAAAAATCCTAACCTGTCCTTTTCCAACAATTCCTATATTTAAAACGGAACTACTTACATCTCTGATGGTATTTGTGTTTACTTTACATGTTTGGGAATAGCTTATGGGTTGGAGTTCTTTTTTTTTTTTTTTTTTTTTTTATTGACTCCTTCATGGATCCAGGGTTACCTCTTTCTAAGCCTTCTCTGAGTCGCCGGGCAGAGTTTGTCACTTCCTCTTTATGTGTCCTCACTGTGTGCTTATTTCTATCATAATGTTGATCTTAGTATGTGGCAGTTGTTTGTTTATGTGTCCATCTCCCTATCTTCAGTGGCAGATAACCTGGCAACTGGAAGATCCTCAGATATGTTGGGTCGTGAATCAATACGTGAATGAATGATGATGGTGGAAGAGCTGGTATCTCCTCCTCAGCACTTGGCAGTTGCCTTTCTCAGCCACTTGTCCATCAGCATGCGAACACCCAAAATTTGGTGCTAGGGTGGCCACCCTGGCTTAGTAGAGTCAAGGAACAATTCTGATCCACTACTATAATGAGGCTTTATTTGCAATTGTAAGAGATAGGTGGAAGATGTGGGCCTTGGAGAATGGGTAGCAATGGTGGCAAGCGTTTCCCATGGAAAAGAGTGGGAACAGCAAAGTTTTGTGTTTTCATTTTGCTGGAGTATAGAATGCTTGACAAAGAGAGATAGATGGATAGACACACACATGTACGCGCACACACACACACACACAGAGATTGAGTGGGGCAAGCTGAGATTCTGAGACTCTTAGGGACATGGAACCAGAACAAACTGCAACCTCAAATCTTACTCTATTTCTGTCCTCCTGGTTAAATGAGAAAATAATTTTCCTTTTGTTTAGGGCAGTTTAATTTGTGATTTTTGTTAGTTGCTACAAAAATATCCTAACTGATGATAACATTTTATTGGAAAGAAAAGTTGGAGCCAGACCATTGAGAAGAATATTTCAAAGGCAGGTGGAGCCATTTAAGGTTTTTCAGCTGAGGAATAAATTGACTATAACTTTAAGGAGATAATCTGGCTGATGTACGTAGGGTGTTTTATGGAAGGGAAGAGAGTACCCACAAAAAAGTGGTACTCCCTCTATGGTAAAAGTCTCCACATGTGGAATTACTGTGATTAGCAAACAAGTCTTCATCTTAAGTCAACTGAAATTTTGCATATTAAAATGTAAAAGGAATTCCCGTATGGCTAAAGAGAAATCCTAGACTAGCAAGCTCCTGTTTGTCCTTGAATTGATTCGCATGGTACAGTTTTTGTTTCCCCTGTTGTCATCAGATCTACATATTTTTAGTTACCCTATACAAGGTAGAAAGGGTGACCCCTTCCCAGCAGGCTCTCTCATGCCATAGGTATCCTTTCCTCAACCCATAGTTTTAGATTTCCAGAAGTTTCTAGGCAGACCTCTAATTCCAGTGGTATTCGTCAATGAATATTCACAAGTGTGGAGATACTCAATAAATCAGAGTATCTGGCATCTGGGACTTACCTGCTTCTGCCACTTATTCTGTTACCTTAAAAATAATTCATTTCCTTAAGCCTCAGTTTTGTCAACTGTAAAATGAAGATGGCATAATATCCACTCAGAACATTGTTGTGGGAATGAATGAGATAATGTAAGTAAGTACATAGTAAACTCCAATAAGTTTCGTTGTGTTTGTAGTTGCTACTTGTTTTAATTACCAGGAGGCTTGGAATAAGAGATTAAACATCTGTTCTCTTAGGAGGCATGAGGTCTACTAGCCTTTCTGTATCTCATACTAATTGAGTAGGCACTAAGGAACAAACTTTCTTTCTTTTTTTTTTTTAAAAAAAAAGATGGAGTTTCACTCTTGTTGCCCAGGCTGGAGTGTAATGGAGCAGTCTCGGCTCACCACAATCTCTGCCTCCTGGGTTCAAGCGATTCTCCTGCCTCAGCCTCCCAAGTAGCTGGGATTACAGGCACCTGCCACCATGCCCAGCTAATTTTTATATTTTGGTAGAGACGGGGTTTCACCATGGTGGGCAGGCTGGTCTCAAACTTCTAACCTCAGGTGATCCGCCTGTCTTGGCCTCCCAAAGTGCTGGGATTACAGGCATGAGCCACCGCACATGGCCAACACAAACATTTCATATCTTATTTTGAAAGGGCAAACAAAAGAAATGGGTAATAATAAAGACACCTTTTGGGATATGTAAAACTCAAAGATCACTGATCTTTTAATTTATTGTTGACTTACAGGTATGACGTGAAAAAAGGAGATACTTTGAGATTAAAAAAGAATTGAACCAATGAACTGGAATGGGGAAATTATGAAGAGTGTCAATTCAAAAGAGAAATGTTGAGTCTTGATAATATTTGCGAATGTTCTCTGTGGTTTGTGCTGAAAACTGAGATGCTGCCTTCCCCTATGTTTGTGTGAATCTAATTTTAACCTAACAAGTTGTAAAAGTAACATTTTCTATGAAATATGAGGAGACAGAGGGCTTTGACTTTTCCTGCCTGGGCCCTTTTTGGGACTTCCCCAATAATGCTTAACCCAGAGTATCTAGGCTTGTCCAGTCTTGTTTACATTTTAAAATTTCTATTCTGAAATACATTTAAATTTATAGAAAAATTGCAAAAATAATACAGTTCCCATAATCCTTTAATCCAGCTTCCCCCTCACATTAATGTCTTAGTGGCCATATAACAAGTATGGAAACTAAGAAATTAATATTAGGACAATACTATTCTTACCAAGCCACTGACTCCATTTGGATTTTCCCAGTTTCTCTATGAGTGTTCTTTAGCGGTTCTAGGAACAAATCCAGGATCCCAACGTTACACTTGGTTGTCCTTTCTCCTTAGTTACTTCCTATCTGTGACAGTTCCTTGGTCTTTTGTTGTATTTCATGTCCTCAACACTCTTGAAGAATCCTGGTCAGGTATTTTGGAGACGGTCTGTCAATCTGGGTTTGTTTTCTTGTGGCGAGATTAAAGTTCTGTGTGTCTCTCATGCCAAGCATCATATCAGGGGCTCGTGATGTTGATGTGTTTCCTTGCTGATGTTAACCTTGATTACTAAATTAAGCTGCTGACTGCCAGACTCCTCCACTGCAAAGTTACTGCTTCCCCTTAATAATTAATAACTGCCTTGTGAGAGATACCTTGAGACTGTGCACATATTCTCTTGCTCCTCAAACTTTTATCCGTGAATTTCAGCCACCGTCGATGGAGCTTGCTCATGGTGGTGATTAACCTGTGGGGATTCTAACAGTGATTTTCTGTTCCCTTTTCCCCTTTTCTTACAGTATTGGAATTCTTCTGAAAGGGACAATCTTGATTTTTGATAATACCTGATAAATTTTACCTGTGACTTCCCAGGAAGCATTTAGACTTTAATTGTGACATTTCCATGAAAATACTTTTTTTCTTTGCTTATTACAAATGAAATACAAATTCAATAACAAAAAGCCAAAGAGAGTAGAATTTAAAAAAAGTATAATCTCACCCAGAGACAACCATCTTAATGTCTTAGCATCTATTTTTCCATATATTTTTCTGTGCATCTATATGCATGTATTAACAAAAAGCAGATCATGCCATGCATGCTAGTTTGAAAACCTGCATCTTTCACTTAACAATACACTGTGAACATCTTTTTATAGCAATAGATACCTTTCCATAACATCATTTTAAAGGATGGCCTAATGGTTATTCTGTGAATGTCACAATTTGTTAAATGAATCACTTACTAGATATTTTGGTTGCATTTTCACTTGTCCTTTTTGCCAGCGCTGGTGTGAGGACCATCCTTGTACTATCATTTTTATGTATAGACAACAGTATGGATCAGGAACAGCAGTAATATTTATCAGACTCTCACACCTTGCTGGGCATAGTGCTGAGCATTAACATGTTTGAGTTCATTGTAACCTCATGACAGCCTTGTGAGATGGGTATGAGTGTTACCCCTATTTCACATACCAGGGCAGTAAAGTTCACATTTTGTAATTCATTCAAAGTTTCATTGAGCTAATCAGTGGCATCAGGACCCGAACCCAGATTCTGTTGACATTAAGGACTGGCTCTTAACCACTGCTCTACATTGATCTTTCAATTCCTTCCTGAAGCAGATTCCTAGAATTGGAATTTCTGGTTAAAAAGGTATGCGCATTTTAAAGACTTTTTGAAATATAATATTCAGTTGCCTGCCAGAAGAAAATCACATCAAGTTTATACTTTACTCCCCGTGCAGGGGTGTGTGTGTGTGCTCATTTTCTGGAACCAATACCAATCCTGGGTATTCTAATTAAAAAAACAAAAAACAGCAACAACAAAAAACTCTTGTTAAGGAAGGTTTTTAAAGGGGGCTGTTCACATAATTAAGAGTCTGGTGTTAATGTTCGTGGCTAACCAAACTTCCCCTTGGCTTCCTGATCCAGAATTCCAAGGCTTTAGGGAATGGAAAACAAAGAAAATAGTATTTGAAGAAGTGAATGAAGAAATGATTAGATACACCTGCCTCTGCTAATGGCCTCAGCTTGGCCACATCCCACGGCAGTGGCTTGGGAAGGGGGTCTGAGGGAGTGGTCACTGTTCCCACCCTGGCCTCCAGGAAAGAAAGGACCGTGCCCACTGGAGGAGGAGAGAATAAAGGAAAGCCTATGGCGTGGCTTTGTCCTTTTCAGTCTTACACTCAGATATGCAAAACTGTAATCCGTATTTTCTTATGGTAAATGTAATTTCTGACTTGGCAGAAAGTTTTGATTTTAGTCATTTCCAAGTAAACTCAATCCAGTTCAGAATTTTCTCTGCAAGTTCAGGTTTATAATTCAGTCACATTCACGTTAAAGTTCCCCCTCAGATCTTTTTAGCCTTCCTCCCCCACCTTCCTGGGGTATACTCTAATCACTTAGATGTTTGTGCAACTGCCTCATTGTCCTCAGGGGAGGTCACTGTCTGCCTCTTCGTTGTGACTTGTCTTGGACATTTGCTGCCGTGCCACTCCAGACACATTCTCTGATGGCCACCTGGACAGACTGTAGGACAGCGATGGGCTCCCCAGGGCTCCCCGGGGTGGGCAACCTGCTCAGATGCAACCTCATCTGCTGCTGTGTGAAGGGAACCTCCCGCCTTCTTCTGCTACATGGCACTTGTCCCAGCCTTAGCATGTCTCTCAGCATTGCTTTTTTTGTCCTTCTAGTAGCCCAAGGCAATACTTCTTTATAAATACATTTACAACTCAGAAACAAATTTTTCTCCAATCACATGTCCTGATTTTGACTCAGAAAAATCTGTTTATTATACTTACAGCTGACTTGGAAATATGGGAGGGACTACAGAAATACTGTTTCAAAAATTCAGTGGATAGATTCTTATCTATCCCTTTTATGCATAAAAGCAACTATACATTTCTCCCTCTTGGACTTGCGTTGTCTGTACAAATGTTTATTTTGATATATGAATGCACCCTTGGCATTCATGGATTTAACATTCCTGGTTTCCACTATTTGCAGATGACCCAGAAGATTTATGACATGGAGCAATTTGTTCTTCTGCTCCAGCACAGATTTGAATCACATGCTGTCTGGCTGCAGTGGCCTGGGAGTCACTTAGCTCGGGTGTACACTTAGCTGACTGCCCAGAAGCCCTGCCATGCAAATTCACTATTTTGATTTCTTCTTACATATTCCGTTATTTTCATTACGCATCTAATTACAATGTTTTAGTTCATTTCACTGCGTTTAATGGGAGAAATTCTATTACGTACTATGATAAATTTCATGAATCTAGGCTTCTGACAAGTACTGACATATATTCCCTGGGGATACATCTAGAGTGTGTGTATACCACATGACTTCCCTTTACTACCAATAATCCTGACCCCCCTGCTCTCCCCACGATGGTGTGCTTGTGCTTGGAGGAATGCTCACAGCAAGGCAGGAATGCAGGGATGCTGGAGCAGAAGCTTGAGCACCTAGGAGTAGCCAGAGATCACTCAACCACCTTTGTACCAGGTGAACAGCCAGCCTGAAAACTCTGCAGCCTGAGTTTCTTCCCTCTGAAGGCAATAAGGTGGCCACGTGCCCAGGCAGGAAGGAGGAAGAGGAATGGGGCAGGCAGCCTGCAGACTCCAGCCCCAGCTTGCTCCAGCCCAACCAGGAGAATCCATGTAGCCAGTGGCCAAGGCCAGCTATCTGTTTACTAAGACTCCAAATGTGACTCTGAGACCCGCCCCCTCCAATCACATGGGAGCTTGTTAAAAATAGAGATGCTGAAGTCTCATTAAATCAGAATCTCTGGGGGTGAGGCCTGGACTTTGTTAGTATTTAAAATATCTCACATGATTCTAATCCGTGCTGGGACTGAGAATTACTAGGCCAGAATAATGGCTTTTCTTGGCCCTGAAGAGACTGGTAGCATGGCTATGTACTTTCTACAGGCCAGAGACCCTTCACAGCCACATTATACTCCAGATATTCCCAACTTGAATATGACTATGTCTTTGCAGTTGGTGTGTGAAGCTCACTTCTCTTCATTCTTCAGTACTCAGCATGAGCATCTCCTTCCCTAAGAGGTCTCTGCAATGACCTTCCCTCCCAATACCACTGTCACCTCCAGTTCCTGGCTGGTTAGACACTTCCATGTCCCCAAAGCCCCAGTACTCTGAATGTTAGCACTTTTCACATTGTTGCTTTCCTATGGACCTTGTTGGCCTGTATTTTTCATCTCATCTCCTCTAGCTCTTCACATAGTGCATGACACATGCATACTTGTACATGCATCCACATACGCACATGGCTACACACCCACACACACATGTCCACATACAGTCACTTACAGTGACTGCTACATGAGTGGACCAAGTTTGAATTATAAAGCCCAAGACCGGCTGGGCGCTCACGCCTGTAATCCCAGCACTTTGGGAGGCCGAGATGGGCGGATCACGAGGTCAGGAGATCGAGACCATCCTGGCTAACATGGTGAAACCCCATCTCTACTAAAAATGAAAAAAATTAGCCGGGCGTGGTGGGCGCCTGTAGTCCCAGCTACTCGGAGGCTGAGTCAGGAGAATGGTGTGAACCCGGGAGGCGGAGCTTGCAGTGAGCTGAGATCTGGCCTCCAGCCAGGGTGACAGAGCGAGACTCCGTCTCAAAAAAAAAAAAAAAAAAAAAAGCCCAAGACCTCAGAAGTTGTATTAAACAGAAGGAAAAAATGGGTTACTCAAATGATGGTATCTACTTAGACAAATGAAAAAGAAAAGTATGACTTTTTTTTCTCTTGAAAGGGAGTCTACTATTCCTTGTGTAAAGTTATGGGGCAGTGATACTAGCACTGTGGTTCTCAATTTGGTAGCACATTGGGATCACCTGGAGAGTGTCACAACTACTCATGCCTGAGTCTCACCCCAGATGCTCTGATTGAATTGGCTTCGGGTCCAGGTGATTACAAAGAACAGCCAAGTTTAAGAACCCATCATCCAGCCCTCTGTCTCAAATTGGAAAGTGTCTCAGGAGCCACCGTGGAGCTTGTGAATAGGGCAGAATCGTGGGTCCTGTCTTGGAGATTCAGATTTGGAAGGACTTGATTTGTTGCCTTTTAGCAAACATCCCAGGTTATTCTGATGGGGGTGCTCCTCCACCAGGCTTTGAAAAGCCTTGACTTAGGCAGCTGGCTCTGAAACCTTCTATTAGAGCATGCTGATAGCTAGGGGAAGGTTCATTTTGTTTGAGTTATCCAGGCTCAGCTTTTCCCTTTTCACAACTCTAACATATCTGCAGCGTTATACCTCAGATGCACACATACGCATATCATTTCTACACAGTATTAATTATTTGCGATTTTAAATCATACTTTATATCTCTCTTAGGGAACTGCAACTCTCTGGGGCTGGGATTATTCATTATGTTTTTTCCCTGCTTATACTTGGCACAGCGCCTTGCAAATAATAAGTGCTTAATAAATGTTGGTAGAATGAAAGGGGTAGAAAAAGCAATTAGGTGTTGTTCTGACTCAGCAGCTCGCCTAATTCAATTTAAAACAGAAGATGGCCAGGAGAGGTGCATGGAAGGTGACATTAGTGTGAATTCACATCAATTTCTAATATTTTCAGTTAAAAGGCCAGGCTTAAGACATGTTTTGAAACAGTTTCTTGAGGTATACATTTTAATTGCCAAATAATTTTCCTTATCCCTCTGCCTCAGATGTTTACACTAGCTGCTGTCTCAGTGGAATGGAGTTATGGAGGAACAGTGGCAGGCTCCAGTTTGCTCAGCTTGGAGGGCCTGTTCCATTAGAACTCTTCTCCCTGGTCTTATTTCGGTTCTGAAATGCACTCTCTGAAGCCTGGGGAGGAGGCTGCCCTCCCTGCTGCCATCCTCTTCTGTTTTTCAGTTAAGATGTCATTTTGTCCCTCTGAAACTGTCCTCCTTCTTCATCTCCACACCTCCGTGGTGAGGAGCGAGGTGGGCTTTAAGGGGCTGGCAGCTGTGGCCTCCTTTGCCAGTCTGTCTGGCTGGCCTCCTCCCCTCTGAGGCTGGGATCCTTGGTTTGTTGTTACTGTGAAGTGGGTAGGGCTGCAGGTTTGGGGATGGGCTAGTCCGTCTCTAGTTTCCTTGCATATTTTTCCCCTTCTGTTCTGTTGCCTACTCATTTCTAGGTCCTTACCTGGAAGACAGAAGCTCTTTAGCCAGGAAAATGTGGGGACTGTTGCTCCCTCCATATTTGGCGTAGGGTGAAGGAGAAGGCTCTAGACTAGGCCTACAATCTGCTTCCTGCCTCTCAGTTGGACACTGGGTTTACTAATACAGAACGTGACCCTCCTTCTTAAGTCTTGGAAATCATCTCTTTCTTTACATGGATAAAGCAAACTCTTTCTGCAAAGGGCTGGATGGTCTCTGTCACAACTACTTGACTCTGCCATTGTAGTGAAAGCAACGATAGATGATGCATGAACAAATGGTCGTGGGTGTGCCAATAAAACCTTATTTAGGGACACTGGACATTTGAATTTCATGCAATTTTCATGTGTCACAAAATATTCTTATGATCTTTCAACCATTTGAAATGTGAAAACCACTCTTAGCTCACAGGCTGTACAAAAACAGTCAGCAGGCCGGATTTAGTCTGTGGTCTAGAGTCTGCAAACCCCTGTAGAGTGCCTTTAAAAGAGAAACAAATAAGGAAGAAGGAATGGGGAATTTTTTTTTCCATAAACTATAATGGGATGCTCTCTGTAGACCCATGCACATGGGCTTTAGCATGGGAAAGGGTCTCTAGGAGTCTGGAAGCCCAGTGTGTTGAGCATTCTTATCTGGAAACAGCTTCTGAACTATGTTTAGTAAAGGTTTTAGAATATGATCGAGGGTGCATTCCTTTGTATCTCTAAATCAAATATAACTTGCTCTGAGCCCACACGAATGTGACTGGTAGAAAGCTCAATCTCTGATTAGTCTTTTTTTGGGGAATTATATAAGAAATTGGGTTTGTTTGGTACTCACAGGGCACAATGGAGATGCCTGTTTCCAGGCCATGGTGCTGCCTCTTGTCATTACTCTTGTACTTTCTACGTGGTGCTGGTGTTGGGGCTGGTCGCCTGGTGACACTGGGAGTTCAGGCAGACATTTGCTCCCTGTTGACTGCTGTGGACCTCACCACCTGTTGTGCTGTCAGTGTCCCCTTCTACAGGGATCCTGTGGTATTGGGAGTGAAGCATGGAAGAGGAAGCTGTGTCTATATTGTGGGGGACCTTTCCATCCACTAAGAAAACTTAAATCCAAACAAAAGCCTTCCCATCTTAATGCTCCTCAACTTTTGTCTCCACTATGTTCTATCTCGCTGTCTCAGCCTAAGTGTAAGGCAGTTTTCTCTATCTCCAAATCTTACCAACCCTTCTCTATTCATGGGTGATCTCAGAGAAATTTCTCTTTCTGGGTGAAGTATACAAAGACCTGAGACATCTAGAAGTACAACACTCTCTTCTTTGAGGTTCTGGGACTGTAATGGGAACGGTTAGGAAAAGGAGATGCTAATATTAGTTAATTTCTTTCATAATAACACACCCTTTTATTTCCTTCCTTTGTACCAGTCCCTGCAAGAAAATGTCCCAGCAACTTCTTGGTTGCCCCATGACTCCATTCTTCTTTAGGAGTTTGTCCTGGTTGGAAGCAAAAATTAGAAAGAGACGAGTCCTGTAGGAACAGTGGATGTTCATATATTATTTGAAGAACTGTACTGGAATCCTTAGTCTTTTCAAGTTGAGTCAAGTTTTTTCTTTCTTTCTTCCTTTCCTTTCCTTTCCTTTTCCTTTCCCTTTCCTTTCCTTTTCCTTTCCTGTTCCTTTCCTTTTCCTTTCCTTTTCCTTTCCTCTCCTTTCTTTCCTTCTTTTTTTTGACGGAGTCTCGCTCTGTCGCCCAGGCTGGAGTGCAGTGGCCAGATCTCAGCTCACTGTAAGCTCCGCCTCCCGGGTTTACGCCATTCTCCTGCCTCAGCCTCCCGAGTAGCTGGGGTTACAGGCGCCCGCCACCTCGCCT
>NW_012102155.1:1890234-1897734 GCF_000951045.1 Mandrillus leucophaeus
TCAAGCAGTTCTCCTGCCTCAGCCTCCCAAGTAGCTGGGATTACAGGCATGTGCCACCACACCTGGCTAATTTTGTATTTTTAGTAGAGATGGGGTTTCTCCATGTTGGTCAGGCTGGTCTCCAATTCCCAACCTCAGGTCATCTGTCCGCTTTGGCCTCCCAACAAGTTTTTTCTGTAAGCATTCCTCTTTAGAGTGTTATTTAAATAGGAAAAGGTAGTTTTAGACCAAATGTTGAAGAGCTGGTACTAGGGAATCTGGACTATATTTTATAAGCAATGGAGAACTTTATGGAGAAAGACAACACACTTGGATTCTTTCTTTTGGGTAAAACTCAGGCAGCAATGTGGATGCTGAATTAGAGGAGAGCAATCAAGAGGTGGGAGCCTGTTATTTGGCTCCTCCAACAATGTACACAACCCAGGTTCAGATTCTTCACACACATGTCTGCCCACCGCTTTCCCTAGATTGTGATTCTCTCAAGAGTAGAGTTGTGAGCTTCAATTTTAACTCCCTCCACTCCCAGCCCCCACATTCTCGAATATATTAGCTTTTACATTTTTGGCAGTTAATAAATATTGACTGAATTAGATTAGTCCAAATGAGCTCGTAGAATAAAAACACTCAAAAATAAAGAATCTCCATTTTCCACAAAGTTTTCACTGTGGTGTGCTGTTGGAGTGAATCACCTTAGTCAAAACAAGCTCTTTATTTTGGCAGTAAAACCAATGACAGCCTTGGGTAAAAACTTTCCCCTTCCCCCATATGTTAATACCAGAAACTTAATTCTCTACTCTGTTTTATAATATATATCTATGGCAATAGACTATTAAAACCACATTCTCCAGTTGTAAATGCCATAAACCACATTTTTACATGCTATGGCCTAGCCACTGTCTTTTGCAACAATTTGGCATGGAATTACAAGTAGCATCCATTAAATTTCATATGCCCTTTAATTTTTTTATCTCTTCATTTGCATGCATGTATTTTATAATCATTCATTCTGGTGATAAAACCCACAGGATCTTAAATTGAACTGAAGTCCCAGATGCTTTAAAAGAATTTATGTTATATAATTGTACTGGTTGACCTGAAAACAAACAATGACATATGATTTAAATATTCTGCCCAGGAGAGGAGTCAAACTCTTCCTTAAAATTCTATGGTTTCTATTGACAGACTTATTGTGAGGGAAAGATTCAGAAAACTAAAGGGACTATAAAAATGACGAAGGAAACGAAGCAGACAATAGTGGCTTTCTGAAGATTTCACTGTCTAGAACCATATGCATATTTCAAGTGAAATATTTGTGAAGTAGCTACAGAGCTTATTCCCCAGTCAGAGAGGGGAGTCAGTGTATTAACACCAATGATTTGTTTATGGAGACAAAGGAAGATAACTCTATGTACTTCAACAGGAATAACCTGAGTAAGCCTAGGCAGGAGAAATGTTTAGTATTTGGAGGATATTCCCAGGTCTTGAATTTGTTGTCCATTTTTACCTAACAAAATACATCCAAACTTAGCAGATTAAGGCCACAACTATTTTTTTTCTGTGGCTCAGGAGCCTGGGAGCAGTTTAGCTGGGTTGTTCTGGTTTAAGGTCTCCATGAGGTTGCACTGAAGCTGTTTGCCAGGGCTGTAATCTCACATGAACACTCAACTGGGGAATGATCGTTTTCTAACTCACTCACATGGTTGCTGACAGGCCCTAGTTCCTTGCTTGCTGTTAGCTGGAGACTTCAGTTCTTCACTTGCCATGTGTGCCTCTCTGAAGTGGCCTAAGCGTCTTCATGACTTAACAGCTGGTTTTCCCCAGAGTGGGCGATTCAAGACAGAAACAGAAAGAAAGAAAGATACCCAAGTCAGAAGTTGCATGCTTTTACTGACCCACTGTCAGAAGTGCTATCATACGGGGTTGGTTATCCAGACCAATCCAGCTACAGCAAGGGAGCGTATAACACGAGGGTATGAATCCTGCAGGTGGGAGTCATCGGTGGCTATCTTAGAGGCTGTCTCCCGCAGGGCTGGACTGGGTAGCAACAGTGACTCAGGCCACAACCTGGAGATGGCTTATACATCATGCCCTTGTTTGACGAAATGTTAAAGAAAAAGAGGAGAGAGGGCTGAATAAGAGGGCTCTCAGTTGCCTTCCTTTTCATCTTCTACCCAATGCTACATCTTCACACCTTTTTCTTTGAGCTGTTCCTGAAGAACACCGGAATAATGACTGGAGAGAACCCTTGTTTAGTCATCAGGAGTCATGTGATCTGGGTTTAAATGTGGTTTGACCATGAAAAACTTGGAGGCAGAAGGATGTATTATTAAATGAGTATAGACTTTAGAGTTTAATAAGTTTCACTCAAAGTCAGGCCTCAGCTCTTACTGGATGTATGATGTTTGGTAAAGCATAGGCAAGCCTTGTGAGGTTGAGTGTGTTTGTATACAATTTTATCTTTTAGGATAATATTTTACCTTTTAGGCTGGTTGAAGGTTAAATAAAATGCTATTTCCCTTGCTTGTTCCCTGTGGGATATTAAATCATCCCTGCACTTCTCTGATTGTATCTCAGTGGGAAAATGACAATGACAGGGGCTTCTACCCAGTGGGGTCACTAATGTGCTCTTTTTGGGACTCAGACACTGAAGTTCTGAGCTGTGCCTTAGCAAGTGGATTATGCAGTCTGTGCAGGGGCCGGGCTGGGGATGGACACATGATCAAACCTACACTGTGGTGACAATGGGGATGGGCGGGATGAAGAGAGGGGCTGAGAGCCGAGCTTTTCCTGATGCCTGAAAAACACTTTTGCACAGTGTTTAAAGGAAACATAAGAAAGAAGTCCGACTGATGGTTTGCATATTTTTGGTATTGCAGAAATAAGGAAGAGAAATTGTCTAGTAAAAACAGTCTTAGATAAAAACCAGTGGTAACTCTCTTTTTCTTCGAATACGTGAATGTTAGTCCATGTTTGCAATTTGAGACAATTTTTTTTTTTTTTTTTTTTGGTGATGGAATCTTGCTCTGTCTCCCAGGCTGGAGTGCAGTGGTGCGATCTGAGCTCACTGCAACCTCCGCCTCCTGGGTTCAAGTGATTCTCCTGCCTCAGCCTCCCAAGTAGCTGGGACTACAGGCATCTGCTCACCACGCCCAGCTAATTTTTGTATTTTTAGGAGAGGCGGGATTTCACTATATTGGCCAGGCCGGTCTTGAACTCCTGACCTCAGGTGATCTGCCTGCCTCAGCCTCCCAAAGTGCTGGGATTATAGGCATGACCCACCATGCCCACCTGAGACCAATTTTTTTTTTTTTTGAGACGAATTCTCGCTCTGTTGCCCAGGCTGGAGTGCAGTGGAGCGATCTCAGCTCACTGTAAGCTCCGCCTCCCAGGTTCACACCATTCTCCTCCCTCAGCCTCCCAAATAGCTGGGACTACAGGTGCTCGCCACCACGCCCGGCTAATGTTTTGTATTTTTAGTAGAGATGGGGTTTCACTGTTTTAGCCAGGCTGGTCTCCATCTCCTGACCTTGTGATCCGCCTGCCTGGGCCTCTCAAAGGACAATTTTTTTTTTTTTTTTTAATGACAAGGAATAGAAATCTGCTAGCTCAAGTACAGAAAGGCAGTTGGTGGAGGATGGGGTTAAGTAAACTCAAAGAATCCAACTGGAACTGGAAACTAGAAATCAGAAATGAGGCTACTCTCACTGTCTCTGAGGAGTTTGTTTCTTTCTTTAAGTTCTCTCTGGTGCTTTTCTTGATCTACTCTCCCTGCCTGCCCGTCTTGCAGGGTACTATTGGCCCGAGCTTTGCATCATAGCCTCTTGGGCTCAGTACCCACTACAGCCTATCTTTATATCCTGTTTGCTCACATTTGAAGAAAGAGGATCTTACTGGTCAGTGTTTAGAAAGCAAATTGGTTGGCTTTTGCTTATATGTCCATCCTAAAACTGGTTACATGGCAGTTTTCTAGAGGGAACTGTGAGAGAGACAGTCAATAAAATTGCATTTGGGAAATTATTTCATCCAATAATACATGGTGAGTATGTAGAATGAAAGTGGTTATCTGGCTACCTCTTTGCATTTAGGAGGACAAGGGTGGGGGATGGAAAAGTCTGAAGCTCAATACAGAGGAGCTGATAGACAAAAGACAGTCTGTCTCAATTCTCCTAGGGGAGACAAATCTGGGGATGGGGGAAAGAGAAAGCTCCTTTTTTCTTGTATCTAAAGTAATACACATTCTCTAAGTCAGTAGTTCCCAGAACTTGAGAGCTCTTGGAGTAATAGAATTAGAAAAAATCAGGGACTGACATAGGTTGTGGATTTTATATTTTGGCAAATAAATATCTTAAGCCCTTCACAATTACTACCTTTTTTTTTTTTATCATTTCATAAAACAACAAAAAAAGTATTTCCAAAGAAATGCAAAAGACATACAGACTACGGAATAGTTCTCTAAATTAAATAGATTTAGCCTTACGACAAACCAACTATATTGTCCTTATTTACTTCCTCTCACTCCATGCAAACTGGTAAAAATTTCATCACAGGCTGATGCTCGCAGGCTGACTTGTGTGTGGGAACTGTTGCTGTAGTTTATAAGGAGGGACACACAGGTCATAGAAGGTCAGAGTAAGTCATCTAGTGACAAGATGAAAAATCTGAGCCGTATTTGATCATTCATTCATTAGACAAATATGTGTTGAGTACCACTATGTGGTTCATAGATATTTAATAACTTACTTAAGATTGCTAATTAATTTTTATTAGTTAATTGCAGGATTGGGCAAAAAACCAGTAATCTTTCTACTTACGCCTTTCAAATCGGACGCATTTGGGGAGATTCAACCCAATTATTAAACATGCTGGAGCAAGATTTTTAAAAAGAGGCGTCAGATCCAAATTAAACCTCCAGAAAAAAAGTTGAACTATCCATAACCATTCAAATGTAAAGAAATTGCATTTGCCAATGTCCTGAAATGTAAAAACCTGAATCATTTTGATGAAGTGAAATCTTTAATATAAAATTTCTTTTATTTTTTAATCTTCGGTTAACATTACTTATATAAATGCATACATGTGGAAACCCTTTTTATTTCAAGGAAGAGTGCTTATATAACTGTGTTTTTGTACAGAATCATTTCCCCCCTCATTCTTCAGGGCATTGTATCATTTATGTGAGTGTCTGGAAATTTCCTAATTCTTAAGATTTCTGATCATGACCACATTTCATTCAGGTGCTGCTCCTCTTCAGATAAAAAAGTTCGAATAAAACCTTTATCTTCGTTTGACAGAGAGAAAAAGTAAAGGCAGAGTGTCCCAATTCTCTCAGTTTCCATTAACTTTAAACGGAAGCTTTGCCTGTGGAAAGGAAGATATTCTGATGGCAAGGAGACTGAGGAGATTAAGTGGCTTTCACACCACCATGTAGGATGTCATTCACTGAATACCTAGATAACCTGATTTCCAGATCCACACTGAGCTATCTGCTCCACTCCGTGCTGTCAGTAAGGGTCCTGATTTACTCTGAGACCTTTGCCTACCTTCCAGTTGAGTTAAGGGGCAAGCGATTTGCACTTTAATGTGGTTGCAAAGTCGGTGAACGTCCTTCCTCTGTGTTCCATTCCCATTGCTAAATGTTGTTAATATGTTTCTGAGGCGTTTCCCCCTTCTTAAATGCATTTATAGGATTGAAGAATTTACACAAAACTATGTTGGCTTTAAATTATGATAACTTTAGCAAATGCAGAAAAAACCATAAACACAATGAAAAATCACCAGTAACCCCATTTCCCAAAGCAAACCGCTGTTAACACTTTGGCATATAGCCTTTTCCTACCCTGTAAAATAGAAAGAAAAAGATGTTATTTAGAACAGCAGTGACTAAAGAAGCATCTGCCTTCTAGAGGAGTAGCATAATTAATCTCGGGTGAGTTTTTTGTATGTTTTTTTTTTTTTTTTTTTTTTTTTTCTGGCCAGCAGTTACTCAGGAGTAATTCTGAATATGGACAACAGAATCCAGATAAACCTCATATTTGAAAAGCCAGATTTAAGACTTGACACATACATCAAAAGATAGGTATTAATCCACAGTTTGCAAGAAGAATTAGCACCCTATACAAGAAACAAAAAAAGGAGAAACAATAATTCAGTCAAATTGTGGGATTGTATCTATTTAGGTACAATATTCCACAACAACTACCTCTGTTTATTGTCATGCTCATTCAGGTTATAAGAGTGTTACTGCTTTTTGGCTTTACATCTTGTAATGCAGTGTTTTTTTGTTTGTTTGTTTGTTTTTTCCATTGTGATCAAGGACTGAGGGGGGAAAACAGAGAGACTTAGTGAGCTATGACACAATTAAGATTTTGCATTGTAGTGTCTCTCTGGTTTGTTGTGTTTTGTCAAAGACATGTCTGGTATCTATTGTTTCTATTATTTCCAGCTGTCCTAATTATTTCTCTCATTTGATTTTAATTCAGCTTTCAAAGAGGAGCTGGCTTGCCAGGTGGTTATTATTTTTTCTAAACTCTTTCGGCTTTAATTAAAAAAAATGTCCAAAGAGAATCATTATTTCAGCATTTACTTGTAACATATTTATGACCCCATTGAAGAGGGAGTCATGTGTTCTCATGCTGATTTCTATTGTTTGCACTGTACTCATGCTCAAGGAGATAAGAAATAGGCACGGCCTTTCGGAATGTGTATGAATTTCTTCTTAAAGGAAATAAAAGCTGCTTTCTTCACTGGAAAGAAATAAAATGTTACAGTAAGACAAATGTTGCATATAAATACACTTAAAAAGTAGTCCGAATTAAGATTCATTGCTGCTTAAACTTTTAGTTTTCATGAGCTAGGTTTTATTTGGGTTAGATTTTAATAACTGAAATACTAAACTTGGTGAAAAAGGATATAAAAGGCTGGATCTAGGGACAAAGGGGAATATGAGGCAAAATTCAGCTCCAGAGGGTTTGTTGGGCCATTTATTGATTTATTTATCTTTGGGAAGTGAAACAAATAAGTAAATTTTCTCATTATTAATTAACAGGACAATTATCATCCGCTCGCTCTGCAGTTTCCTTTCGGAGAGGCAGAGCCCTGCATTCATAGATGTTTTCCCATCTTTACTCCATCAACCTTCTCCCCAACTTGCCTCATTGCCGAAGGGTAATCTCAGTCCCATCTAGATCCATTGTCTTCACCCCTTGCCATGTGCCCCTGATGCCTCTTTACTAACTTCCTTGGCTATCCTGTCACATATGGGCACCTCTACCTTTCACTCCTCCTAATGCCTTTTTTCTTTTCTTTCTTTCTTTTTTTTTGAGACAGACTCTTGCTCTGTGGCCCAGGCTGGAATGCAGTGGTACAGTCTTTGCTCACTGCAACCTTCGCCTCCCAGGTTCAAGCAATTCTTGTGCCTCAGCCTCCCGGGTAGCTGGGACTATGGGCACGCACTACCACGTCCGGCTAATTTTTTTGTATTTTAGTAGAGACTGTTGCCCA
>NW_012102155.1:1901727-1909386 GCF_000951045.1 Mandrillus leucophaeus
CCGGCTAGTTTTTTGTATTTTTTTTTTTTTAGTAGCGACGGGGTTTCACCGGGTTAACCAGGATGGTCTCGATCTCCTGACCTTGTGATCCGCCCGTCTTGGCCTCCCAAAGTGCTGGGATTACAGGCTTGAGCCACCGCGCCCGGCCGAAAATGGGTAACACATTGTTAATCAAAGTCTATAGTTTATATTAGGATTCACTCTTGGTATTTATTGTATGGATTTGACAAAAGTATAGTACCACGTATCTTCCATTATAAATACAAAGTTACATTTATTTTTCTACTTCTTGGTCCATATCACTCTTAAGAAGTAGTCAGAGCTCTTCCTGGTCACAGCTCTTGAGCCCAATATACCATCTGCTCCTCCTCCTATTTTAGCCATCTCAAATCTTTTATAGACTCACAGCCTCAAATGTGTTGGCACTGAATAGGACCTTAGGGATCCAAGGCCAGCTCCATCATTTTACAGATGAGAAAATTGAGCCTCAGAAAGGGAAGTAATTTGCCCAACATCCGGAACGAGTTAATGCAAGGGCTGAGACCAGACCACTGGACTCTTAATCGAGCTTTCCTGCCAATATGCCACACCCCCATTGCTTTGCATTGACATCACTCAACTTTTTAAACATTTTCTTTAACACATTATAAGTCTTCTTTTACTAGAGAACATTAACGTTTCCTTTAGGAGATGGTAAACTGACCAGGTTTTCTTGCTTTCTTTTTCTTCTCTTTTTCTTACTTAGGGAATCTATTTAGGTTATTCTTTGGGTCTGAATCGGGTCTGTAGAACTGAATTGCTTGGTGAAGTTAGGCTAATATTCAGCTAGAAATTAACCCACGCAAGTTGTGCAGTGATCTGCTCAGATAGTTAGCAATGGTGCCCCAAATTCCCAAATCATACAGGGAGCATTGAGATCCAACATTTAGCCTTTCTAAAATGAATTTTAGATAGTCTTTTCCTGGGACATTCTCTTAAGGATTGCTTTGATAGTTATATGGAAAAAAACGTATAATGCTACTGACTTAAACAGAAGATAGGTTAAAAATCTGAAGTGTCATTTTATCTTTTAGCAGGCAAGCTCACAAATGGAGTGTTTGCAAATGGAATTTACTGATTGAAATGGGTAAGAAACATTGATAACTTTAGTATCAGAGAATGCTCTGGTATAAAAAGCTAGGCTACCTCTTAGGGAAGTTACATGTTTCAACCTTGAGCAGGGTCATCCAGCCTCTTCCAAGGCCACATGGTGGCTGATGCAGAAGGGACAGGTCATTTCCAGCTCACTCACACATTATACCAAGAAGATATTGCATTTATTCATCAACTAAAAATAATCAGTAATAACGTGTCATTAAAAAATAGCAATGAAACACCAAGCAATAAAGAAAAAGCAATCTTTATGTTCAAAGCATAAGACATGATAAAAGTCATAAATTGCTAAACTTATGTAGTAGCCATTAAAAAAATTATCTGTCACAGCAGAAACCAATTTTTCACCATGTAAAATGTGACATCATCTCTAAAGGCCCCTGCTACGAGAGGCATTTGCCAGTATTGTGGGTGTATTCTTCAAGGCTAATTAAAAATTTTCGGCCCTTAGATTTCAACACTACAGTTTTGCTACAGCAAAGTGAGATGGGGAAACTTAAGTCTGATGGGCTATGCCAGATGCCAAGGGTCAAAATTCCAGGCTCTCTTATAATCCAATTGACACATACAATATTTATTACAGAGCAGCAGGAGTTCATTATTTCATCAATAGGCTGAGAGATTAGATGATTTTTTTTTCAATTGAATAACTGGTCTACAATAATGGAATTCTATATCAGGTGTGGAATAAGCCAGTGGTCTGTTCTTTTATACCTCCAGTTAGTGCAGTAAACAAGGTGCCAGAATGATGGGCTGAACAGGATGGAAAGAGCATGCCTTTTAATGGTTTCCAATAGTGGTTTTGACAGTTACTTGAGATCATAAAGCAAACATTAAAAGGGCTACCTTTGCCAGATTTCATGTGCTTAGGTGACTAGAATGTATAGCTGTGGCAAAGAAAAAAAAATTAAGGCACCTGTAAGGGGGTGGCTCTGTTTCTTTCTTCAGAGTAATGTTAACATTTTCTCCATATTTCCTGAATAATTTGCCCTTAAAAAGCTAGGAATGTTGACTCCTACAAATACAATTGGAGTGGATGCTGTGTATAAATTCAGGATGCCCTAGTACCTTCAGACTCTCCCAAAAAGCAGGGGAGATACTAAAAATATTTAACAGCTAGTAAGATACAAAATGACCAATCGAATTGAATCCTGGCCAGGATGCTTTACCTGCAGGCAGAATGTAAGCCCTGCCAGGCCTTCTGTTGAGACATCTTGGGATTTGGCGGTCTTCATCTCTGAACCCACCGATTTTGGGAGAATGCTCAGATGACTCTGAATCTGGGAATTGCCCCAGAGTTGCATGTTCATTTCCGGCATACTTTTGTATTGTGGGTTAAAAAAGCATGAATGGCATGGCATGTTAGTAAGAACTCTGGATGAAATGGCCAAAAAATTTGCATTCGTGTCCCAACTCTGCTACTTGCCAACTGCATGACTGTGGATGGTACACATGCTCTCCCACTTAACTATAGAATGAAGGAATTGAATGAAAATTCTCTTTTGCTCCACGGTTCACTTCAGCTTCACACTCATGTTTGCTCGGAGATAATTAATAAAACCTTCCAGCTTTCTGAATTGTGAAAGTGCATACTCTCCTGCCAGTGGAAATTTCCGATTGTTACACAGTCTCACCCCAGAGATGGACTTGCTTTACCTTCATGAGATCCATATTTCTGCGGGGTGAGTACTATTAGCTAAAAAATTTGTCAAGTGTTCAGTGTTCTCTTCTATCTTACAATCTTCCATATCATGTCCCATGAAATTGGCACAGTTTCTTAAGTGGGAAACATTAAATGTCTAGGCTTTAGACCATGCCTCTGAAGGAGAAATGCCACATGGGCAGAAAGTTTTGAAGCAAGTGTACTGGAGTGAATTGTTGATCTCCTTCCTATACTGCCAACCTTATTGTGCACATTTTGGAAGAGGAATCAGTTGACTAATTATGTCACTTTTCTTGTGTTTCTTAAAAGTCATTGAGTACAAAAGAACTGGCCTGGATCTATCCATTACTCTAAGCAGTGGTAAGCAAAGACTTCTATCTACATCTACTTATAGTCTCTGCCCAATTGCCCTGATGGCCAGCCCTGCTCCAACCCTGCTCCACCAACCCTGCTCCTTCTTGCTACTGCTTTTTACTGAGGGTTAAAAATGTCCATTGCCTGACAATTGTAGTGAGGAAGAAAAACTGTTCCTGCCTTCATCACATGTGGGTAGGTGGACAGGGGTTTGCTTGCCAAGTCCAAATCTTTGTGTGGGGTAAATTACTTCTTACATTGATCGTAAAATAAGCATCTGACATTTCCTGCAAATGCTCTATTTCTTAATACAGAGTTAACCTGCCAAAAACATTGTGTTTATAATCTAAATATTTGGATCATAAGCCAAAAGGGTGGGGGAGTCTGTCTTCCTCCATATTTTGCACAGTGATGTGTCCAAAAATGTTAATTATGATAATAATAAATAATCAAAAAAGAATATGTTGGGGGGAAAGTGTGAGGAGTCAGGAATGCTAAATTGCATTAGTTATGAGAATTATTTACAGGAGAAAAATGAAAAGATGCCTTTGGATTGCCCATCCCACTGCAGACTAGGAAGTTTTTGTACCCACAAGACATGCTTCATTCTGGGACAGGTGAAAGTGTTGTAAAGACTGATGCCAGGGTATTGACTGGAACACCACTCACAAGGTGTGAAGCTTCCTGAGGGTCTAGTGGGGATTATGTTTTGTCTGGAAACAGGTTGAAAACCCAGAGCACTGTCTCTGAAGTCAGACAGACTTGGGTTTGGGTCAAGATTCTAACAGTTCTAAGCGGCCTCTCCTAGCCCATTTCCTCATCTCTGTTACAGGGTTAGTAAAGGCTTCTGTGTCAAAGGGCTCGTATGAGCGTTGAATGAGATTGAATGTGGAAAGTACTTGGCATGATACTTGCATGCAGAAGTACTCAACAAATGTAATGATGGTGGCGAGGATCACTGGAATCTCCCTCCTTTAATTGACAGCTGCGCTGGGCCTTCCCTGATGCTCAGGACCCGGTGCCTGGGGCATGCCTTCTGTTGTACCTTCACTCCTGCAGAGGCATGCCTGATTCTTTCATGGACCATATGTCTCTTTTTCTGAGACAGCCTCAGCTTCAAATATTCTGATCCATTGTTTCCATAAAACAGTGAAATAACAGAGAAGTCCAGTATTTGATATATAGTAACTGAATGACTCAGGTCAATAATACAATAAAAACATGTGTCACCAAAAAATGAGTCACAGGCTGAAGAATTTATGCATTAATGAGGACACATGTGTGCATGCTAGCCCATATTCCATACAATTACATGTGTGAATGTGCTGTTGTTTTAGCTGTAAAGGTGAAGAATGTTATACTTTTAAAATCTTGCCACATTAGGGGCAATGCAGAGGCGATGGACTGTAATTGGGGGGAGAAACAGTGACTATTCCTACTATGCACTTGGGGAATTTAAAATAAGTTTAAAATTGTTTCAGAGGGTCAGAATTATTTTCCTTAAAATTTTAATTTAATGTTATTTTAACATCAAAACAAATGTAGAATGATTGCTAAAATTTGATTGGATAAGACATTTTGTAAGAATTCACAAAATCACACCAAATTTAATCTTGAAACTGTGTCTACACTTTTTATTTGGGAATTATGATTAACATACTGCTAATCAAAATTCCTGAAGCAGAGGCCTTTGTCTATACTTAAGACTTAAAGGAGAGTGAGATGTATTTATCTGAGATGATGGCCACAAAGCCCATGTGACTTGCATTTGATAGAATGATAATGGAGTAGCATTCTTAAGCCTGTGATTAATTGCAACAAGCCTTGGAAAGCTACTTGAAAAACTATGCTTTGTTTATAGTATTTATTTCTTTGATTCAAGAATTGTTCCAATTGCAAAACTCTCCTAGGGCACATGTTCAAATGATTAATATATTATTTATATGGAAAATAACCTAGAATAACAACTAAACTAAAAGCAAATAGTTGCCTTAGTACCAACCTATGGCACAAGAACAACTAGGATAAAAAGAAGATGCGATCCCCTTCTTAGCTTTGTGTTCATACATGGTGAGGTATCCTCAGAATTTTGTATTATGGTACCCCTCTGGGGGCTGAGATAGAAAGTTCCCTAATGATGGAGACTAACAATCTTTAGTAGCAATGGAAGAGACTGGGCGTTTTATACATATATGGTCATGATTTGGAAACTTGTGAGGAAGGCCAAAGTGGATTGGGTGTGGTCTCAGTGTAGCACAATGGAATCTGGTGGCTTAAACCTAGCTGTCCACATTTCACTATCTGAAGAGCAGAAAATGTGTTAACAGAAGCCTGGTGAGCAGAGGAGACTGAAGATGGAGAGAGAGCCTGGACCTCAACATGAGCATTTGGAGCCATTTGGCAGCATTAGGCTGTGACCACTTGGAGAACCGAAAGGTAAGATCTTCTGATTAGCTCCTCTTTTTCCGAGTTCATGTTTGCAAAGCACTTTGTAACTATAAAAGTTTCCTATTTAAGTTTTCAAATAGGGAGAATCTGCACTGACCAATGTTTGGTGTATTCATCAACTTGGTTTTAGTTGTCAGTGTAAATTAACTCACCGTCTGGGTAGAGGGGAAAATGAAATGACTTACTCTGTGCCAAGGAGAAACAGAGTGAAAAACAGACCTCAGAAGGCTTGGAACTCAGGCCTGCTCTATCACTTTCTCTATCTCTAACTTGCTTTCATTAGCTTGTAGAAGCTTGAGAGACGCACAGACACATCTTGCAACATCTTCTGGCTTCTCGATGTGCAAACGTTTATGTGACTGTGGGAGCCATGCGTGTATGCATGCTGGAATACCCCCATCTCCTCCTCCCTGGCAGTGTCCCTGCTCTCTTTAGGTCCTCATGAGCTGACTCCGTTCCCATCCATGGATGCTGTGTGCAGAAGTGGGCCACTGGCCCTGGGCTCCACAGCTGGCTTTGAGCTCTGATCTCTGCGTTCATTTCACTCTGTAATCTCAGTCCCAGCAGACCTCTCATCTTCCTGGGTGATTGAGTGTAGATTCTAGTTTTATTCTTTTAACACTTTTATTTACTGATGAAGGAAATTCCTAATTTATTTTCTATTGGGGAAAAAATATGGACAAACCCTATAAAACCAGAAGATTGGCAACTACTGCCATTTTGAATCCCAGTTCTACAGAGTTTGGAGAATTATTAAATTTTTCTAGTTAAAAGAGATCTTAGAGGTCTTCTAGGCCAATGGGAACAAAAAGAAATACATTTTATATTGCAAAGTGCACACACATCCACCCACCAACACAAACAAATATTCGTACACATACACACAACTGAAATAATTTTTTTTTTTAAGATGGAGTCTTGCACTGTCGCCCAGGCTGGAGTGTGGTGGCAGGATCTCGGCTCACTGCAAGCTCCGCCTCCCGAGTTCATGCCATTCTCCCACCTCAGCCTCCCGAGTAGCTGGGACTACAGGAGCACACCACCAAACCTGGCTAGTTTTGTTTTTGTATTTTTAGTGGAGATGGGGTTTCATCGTGTAAGCCAGGATGGTCTCAATCTCCTGACTTCGTGATCCGCCTGCCTCGGCCTCCCAAAGTGCTGGGATTTACAGGTGCGAGCCACTGCACCCGGCCAATCAAAGTTTTTAATGAAATAAACTGCTTACTGCAGTTATTACTTATATTGATATTTTCTATTCTATTTCGTGAAAACGACTACTGGTCACTAAACAATTAAGTTGGTTTTAGAGTCACCTAATTGTGTGTGTTGGGGGTGGACTTGCTGTGTTTAACCCTTAACCTCTGCTTGAGTCCATCTCCTAATTCCTCTCTTCTTCCAGTTGTAGAAGCAGGGACCAAATGGGACTTATCCACCTTATCTGTCACTGAACTGGGGCGTTACGATGACTAATGCAGAAAGGACACAAAGTAAGCTAGGAAGGCTGGCATGAAAACAGATAAATGGAATAAGTGCCTGAGAGCAGAAACAAACTTGGTAGGCAGTAATGCAGCCTCAGACAGGGCTGGCAAGAATGTTTTGAGCATCCTTTAGAGATCTTCAATGCTGTCAGTTTTCTACATGTCATTGAGCTCCAATTCCCTTATCCTGGGCACAGCAGAGCCTCCTCTGAGAGAAACTAATGTTGCTAACTGAAGGTCATGGCCAAAATCATGGTGTGCACACACTCCCAGGGTCACATTCTTTCTGATTCAGTGATAATTATACTAAAATAATAATAGAAATAACTGCTTTCTTTCTTTCTTTCTTTCTTTCTTTCTTTCTTTCTTTCTTTCTTTCTTTCTTTCTTTCTTTCTTTTCCTTTTCTTTTCTTTCTCTCTCTCTTTCTCTTTTTTCTTTCTTTCTTTTTCCTTTTCTTTTCTTTCTCTCTCTCTCTTTCCCTTTCTTTCTTTCTTTCTTTCTTTCTTTCTTTCTTTCTTTCTTTCTTTCTTTCTTTCTTTCTTTCTCTCTCTCTCTCTCTTTCT